>NW_028318157.1:12145000-12446363 GCF_062004578.1 Staurois parvus
AGCCCCAAGAAAAAAATATATAAATATTTAAACAAGAAAAAAATATATGCCCCTATTGAATTTGGGACAGTTGATGGTTCACCTTTAACATCAGGACCTTTTACCCATGAAGCAGTTCCTCTGGTACTCCAATTTGAGGCTATCGTGAAAGCTTTCAGCTGATTATGTCACCAAAATTACCTGTCACCCTGAGCATTCCTTGGTTTTCTATAATCCAACCATCAACTGAGGAGCATGGACTATAAATTTGACATCCCCCCATTGTGAGGAACATTGTAGAGAAACTTGCTGAGCAAGTTCTTCACCAATCAATGAATCAAAAGTTGATGTGGTAAATGCCCAGTCATACGACAACTTGCCTCCACAATATAAGCAAAAGTGCAGTGCTAATAAAATGCCATAAAAATACAAATTAAGACATGAATGAAGGGTGATTCCAAATAAATGAATAATGGTACCAGTCCCAAAGTGATCAACAACGTTTTTCAACTATGCTTCCACATGTAACTCTCCACAAGGAATGACAGCATTGTGATCCACCACCATATGCCCCATAGATGCTTTTACTGGAGCAAATTAACTTTTAAAAAGGAGAAAAAGTCTAAATACATTTTGTTTCTCCAAATGATCACCATATTAAATATTGTGTACTTCCTACTATAATGTGGATATCATGTAGCAGCTATGTTACGTATGATTGTCTCATTGAAATGCTTTTGAGGCAGAAATACCTTTCTGGTTGCCTTTTTAATCTGTCAGAGCCTGAATTAAAGGGGCTTATGAAGTGGCTTGATGAGAATTTAGAGAAGGCTTTATCAGGCACTCAACTAAACCTTTCGTCCATGCATTTATTACAGTGGTGTAAATAAAATCACTATTAAAAACTGTTATGCATTTCCCTTAATCGCTGAAATTTGAAAAGACTTCATGTGCCAAAGTCTTTACAAATCTAAACTTACAGGGGGGGGGGGCATATAACCTTGTCTACCTTCATCAAGGAGACAAATAGAAAACTGCCTTAACCTCCCTGGCGGTATGATTATTTCAGATTTTTGGTGCTGAAAGCGGTACCATTTTTTTGCATGGAAATATGTAGTTTTTTTTATTGTAGCCTGTAATTTTTAGGAATAACTCACTGAAATCTGTCCGAACAAGAGTCTAGTAAACATCCCGGGTATGTTAAAATTTGAAACACTAAATCATAAATTATAATTTAATAAATAATCATAAAAATAATAATATAATAATAATAAATTTAATTTAATAATATAATCAAACCAAAAACACTTACATTTGAAATATAGCGCCAAGTTCGCACATTGCTGAGCAAAGTCGCAAAATCGTTTTCAGTGTCTGATGACGAATTTCCCCACAAATCATTATCACTCAATTCTGCAAGTGGTTCTGATTTACTATCGCTGTTCTCTAGCCGGTCTAAAACCGCTTTTGACCTAAAGGGATGCTTTTTGGACGCCATGGACATTTCTCAGTTTCCAGGCAATAAGAACAGTAAAAATGCAGGCAGATCACAGGACAAAGCACTCGGGACAAAATGTATGTGAAATGATTTGATACAGTAATGTTTTACTATGTGATTTTAGTGATTTTAGTGAATGTCACTTTTTGTCATTTTTGAATTTCCCGCCGTTCCGTCCCCCGTACGTCCCGACGCTCACAGGGGACGGAACCCAGATGACAGATGCCGGCATCCGCCGGATTACATTGTCGGTGATACTGCAGGAGGGACACAGGTAAGTGATACAGGGATCGCGGAGCAGCGCCGCATGGTATTCCCGAGTGTAGCTCGGGGTTACCACTTGTGGTACTGAAACCTTACCCCGAGCTACACTCGGGAATACCGCCAGGGAGGTTAAGAACCAGTTATGCCAGTTATGCCTTTTGGCCTTTTCCAGTGCTCCCACAACTTTTCAACACTTTGTTAGTGCACAACTTTTCAACACTTTGTTAGTGATGTCTTTTGAAATTATTTGGACCAATTTGTAATTGCATATCTGGATGATATTCTCATCTTTTTGGATAACCTGGAGGAGCATTGCAAGCATGTGTTCACAGTCTTTGAAAGATTAAGGAAGCATGACTGGAAAAAAATGTGAGTTTAATCTAACTCAGGTCCAGTTATTGAAATATATTATTTCTACAGAAGGAGTGAGCATGGATCCCAAGAAGATCAAAGCAGTCAGATTTGCAAACTTCCATAGAAAATTCATAAGAAACATCTCTAAGGTGACAGTACTAATTACACAGCTCAGAAAGAAAGGGATGCCTGTTGTGTTGTCACCTGAGGCACACACCATCTTTAGTAAGCTAAAGACTCTTTACACTTCTGCACCAATATTGGTATATTTCAATCCTGAACTACCTTCTTTGTTGAAGTGGATACTTCAGACTCTACTGTAAGAGCTATGCTTTCTAAGGGGAAGAAGAGAACAGATGCAGCTTCATCCTTGTGCTTATTTCTCTTGTTTAATGTCTTTAGGCAAAAGGAATTATGACTTGGGAATAAAGAGTTGCTGGCAATTAAGGAAGTGTATTCTGAATGGAGGCATCTGCTGGAAAGGGTTAATCATCCTGTAAGTGTACTCAATGATCATAAAAAGTTAGAATGTATTTGTTCTGCCAAGAAATTATCTTCTAGGAAAGCATGTTGGTCTCTATTCTTTTACAGGTTGAATTTTATTTTCATGTATCGACCTGGGTCATGGGATGGTAAGCCTTATGGCTTATCAAGGATGTTGTCGGGGCCTCTCCAGGAAGGAAATTCTGAATGTACAAACCTAACTCAAAATGCCTTTCTAGGGGCCACAAGTTCCAAAACATTCTTGAGTATTCTCAAAGGGTGTTATGAGAATGGCCTACAGCTCAATCATCCTCCTAAGGACATTAACCTTGAGTACAAGAATGGCTATTGGACTCAAGCACATTGTCTTTACTGTATGTACCTAAATCTGTTCCGGCAAAAGCCCTATGGGGGACGACAGCAAATTTGCTGGGCACCTTGGGGTTTCTAAGACAGGAGAGCTTTTATCATGTTTCTTTTGGTGGCCTGGTTACAAGAAAGATGTCAATAATTATGTGTCTTTGTGTTTGACCTGTACATGTAGTAAGACACCCCAATCTTTTCATTTGGAGTTACTTCAACCAACCCCTGTTCCATCAAAACCAAAGGGGGAAATTTCTGTGGACTTTGTGGTTGATTTACCTTCCTAAAAAGAAATTACCATGGTAGTTGTCAACAACTACCATGGTAGTTGTCGACTGTGTCACCAAGATAGCTCATTTTATGCCAGTTAGGGGGTACGCACTGCTGAACAAACTGCAGAGCTGATGGTTCTGGAAGTCTTTAACTCCTTTCAACCCAGCCTATTGTGAGATGATGGCTGAGCAGGGTCCCTATTATCCTTAGAGGACGTCATATGACCCTGTACTGCTTTATTAACAGTATGGAAAAAAAATTGTGAACATTTTTTTTTATTTCTTAATTTTCCATAAAATTATGACAAAAAATTACAACTTCAAAAAACTTGCCATGCCTTTTACTAAATACTTCACATTGTCTACTTTCCAAAAAGCATCATTAGTGCAGTATTTGTACTGTCCTGGCATTTTTGGGCCTCCAAAAATGAGATAGGCCATCAGTATATCAGGATTTATCGATTTTTATATGTACTGTATATCATAGTGTGTGGACTCTATAACTTTCCTACAATAAATAATAACCACTGATTTGGGTTATATTCACCAAAGAAATGTAGAATAATACATTTTGGCCTAAATCTGTGTAGAATGATTATTTATTTGCAAACTTTTATAACAGAACTGAAGAAAAATGCACTTTGTTTCAAAATTGTCTGTATTTTTCATTTATAGTGCAAACTTAAAAACCCAGCGGTGATTAAATACCATAAAAAAAATCAATTTGTGTGCAAAAAATGGTAAAAATTTCATATAGGTACAGTGTTGCATGACTGAGCAATTGTCATTCAAAGTGCAACAGCTCTGCAAGGTGAAAATTGGCCTGGGCAGAAGGGGGAAAAGTGCCCAGTAGGCAAGTGATTAAAGTACATGGAATCCCTTATGATGCAGTACAAGACAGAGTACTTCAAAATTCTGGAAAAGCTTTTTGCTCAGTGTTAGGTGTTACAATTAATCTGTCTTCTGATTTTCATCCCCAATCCCCAGCTCAAATTAACCCTATCACTTTTTGCTTAAAACTTCCTGACAGTATAAAGATTTATCCCATTTCATAAATCTTTGTTTAAACCATTTTATGGAAACTTCTTCTCTGGGATAATTCTCCCAACCCCTCAACCCATTGAGGTGCAAGGTGAAGAATACATTGTGGTTAAGAATATTCTTGATTCCAGGATCTTTAGGAACAAACAACAGTATATGGTTCAATGGGCAGGATGAGGGCCAGAAGAAAATTCTGAACCTGAGGAGAACGTTTATGCCCCTAGATTAACAAGAGAATTCCCCCAGAGGTTTTCCCACAAATCTGGAAGGGGAGGGCTATGGTCAGGGACAGGATCTGAACTCATGATTCTGCTGCATCTGGCAGTAGTTCTCCTTGCTGAGCCACATGAGATGCTGTCTGAATCTTTGGATAACCATGCCATGTACTTTGTTTCTGGTGAACCTTGAACTTCATCCTTCTCTCTTGAACTTCCTTTTTTTAGCCATGACTTTTCACTTCCTGTTTGCCAGATTACTGTGCTCTCTCCAGCCAATATCTTACTTTCTCACTCCTGCTCCCGACCATATATTTGCTACCACTCATTACCAACCTTTGGCTTGTTCCTTGACTACACTGCTGCTTGACCCCTACCTGCTAAATCTGCTCCCGGACCCCAGTTTTCCAATTTCCTAGTTATTTGAGCCTGAGGACCACGACGTGAAACTAACATGCAGCAAAACCCATCTGTAACATCATAAACTCTGGTAAACAGACCCTTAGACCCTGCCCCATGTTGAGCGCACATCATCCACCAGGGTGACCTACTTGTATATGTATCCTGCTGGTTGGTGGGTGCCTCTCTACTGTTATAGCTACTGGTGTCCAAGCCTGACTCTTGACTGTCATACATTACATCCTGTCATCCAGTCATATATGAACATTGCGCTGCCATACACTGCTTCCCAAGACCACCAGGTCACTACTGTTTGCTCTACTCATGTTTGCGTTTCAGAAATCATGGACACACTGGCAACCCATCCTTACAGATCCTGCTTCCTCATCCTTTCCAACCAGGGTGTCAGGGGACAGGCACAATGGTTCACCTCAGTCATTAATACAGTGACAGTTTATATTTTTAGCACTGATCACTGTACTAGTGTCACTGGTGATGTTAGAGTCATTCAGTCGGTGTCCATAAAGTGTCAGTTAGTGTCATATTTCCCGCCTGGGGGCCCGAGACCTGTCACTCCATCTGTGGGTCCGGCGCCCGCCGCTCCGCCTGAGGGCCCGAGACCTGTCGCTCCGCCTGGGGGCCCGATGCCTGTCGCCCCTCTTGGGGGCCCGATGCCTGTCGCCCCGCCTGGGGGCCCGATGCCTGTCGCCCCGCCCGGGGGCCCGATGCCTGTCGCCCCGCCCGGGGGCCCGACGCCTGTCGCCCCGCCCGGGGGCCCGGTGTCTGCTGCTCCGCCCGGGGGCCCGATGCCTGCTGCTCCGCCCGGGGGCCCGGTGCCTGCTGCCCCGCCCGGGGGCCCGGTGCCTGCTGCCCCGCCCGGGGGCCCGGTGCCTGCTGCTCCGCCCGGGGGCCCGGTGCCTGCTGCTCCGCCCGGGGGCCCGGTGCCTGCTGCTCCGCCTGGTGGCCCGCTGCCTGCTGCTTCGCCTGGTAATCCGATGTGCCTCTGCTCGGAGTCCTGCCCGATGTGCCTCTGCCCGGAGTCCTGCCCGATGTGCCTCTGCCCGGAGTCCAGCCCGATGTGCCTCTGCCCGGAGTCCTGCCCGATGTGCCTCTGCCCGGAGTCCTGCCCGATGTGCCTCTGCCCGGAGTCCTGCCCGATGTGCCTCTGCCCGGAGTCCTGCCCGATGTGCCTCTGCCCGGAGTCCTGCCCGATGTGCCTCTGCCCGGAGTCCTGCCCGATGTGCCTCTGCCCGGAGTCCAGCCCGATGTGCCTCTGCCCGGAGTCCAGCCCGATGTGCCTCTGCCCGGAGTCCAGCCCGATGTGCCTCTGCCCGGAGTCCAGCCCGATGTGCCTCTGCCCGGAGTCCAGCCCGATGTGCCTCTGCCCGGAGTCCAGCCCGATGTGCCTCTGCCCGGAGTCCTGCCCGATGTGCCTCTGCCCGGTGTGCCTTTGCCCAATGTGCCTCTGCCCGGTGTGCCTTTGCCCAATGTGCCTCTGCCCGGAGTGCCGCTGCCCGGAGTCCTGCCCGGTGTGCCAGTCTTTGATATCCCGCCAGTTACCAGACCCGGGCGGTGGAACATTTTGCCCAGCTAGGACTGTTTGGAGCGTCCTGAGGCCACTCCTTGAGGGGGGGGTACTGTCAGGAATGGACTAGCCAGCAATGGTGGGACTCACCTGCCTTTTGATCTGCAGTACCAGGGCTGGCCAGCGGATGCTCCCAGCAATCAGAGACTCAACTTTGCAGCCAGCTAACACCTGGAACTGATTATGCTGGGGTATTTAAGGGATGGCCAGACTTGCAGACTCTGCCTTGGTGTTGTGTTTCTCTTGGGCCCTGTATCCTGTTCCTGCTCTCTGTTCCTGTCTGATTCTCTGCTACCTGTTCTGATCCCTGGCTTGTCTGACCATCCCTCTGCCTGACCCTCTGTACTACACTGCCTGCTACCTGTTCTGATCCCTGGCTTGTGACCCTGACCATCCCTCTGCCTGACCCTCTGTGCTACACTGCTAGCTACCTGCTGAACCTGGCCTGTGACCCCGACCAATCTCCGCTTGCTCCCCCCTGTACCTACCTGCCCAATTGATATTGACCCGGCCTGCCTGACGACGCTTGCTTGTATGTACTGTTATCTGTGGGTGGTTGGTTTGGTTTGTTTGCACTGTATTATGTTTAGTATTGCACTGCGTTTATGTTTGTATTGTTAGTGTTAATAAATTATATTGTTTATCACATATCTGAAGTCTGCGTTTCCCTGCGTCAGTCACACACCTCTGGTCACACCTGGGAGCCCTGACAGTAGCTCTGGAACTTACTAGATTTGTTATTCTGATTTATTTTTGTTGGCATTTCTTACTGTCCAACTATATACAATTTTGCTGATATGAAAATGCTGACATTTCTATGTTTCTGTTGATTTCTTATGTATGCTGATTTTACTGTCTCATGATGCAACCTGTAGTCTGTCTGTATTGTGACTTGTTTGCTGTGTATGGCATTCTGCATGCTTGGAATAAATAAAAATGAAAAAAAGCTGTCTGAAATAGAAACAGAATGTAGACATGCTTGTTACAAAAACAATCACTCAGCAATCAAGGTATCTCAAATAGAAGTACAACTCAACTGTGTTTTAACTCCACATAATCTAATCCAATTAGTTCCAGTGCTATGGGGCATTGATGAGTGCTAAATCCTCACCCTTCATGGTTGATCTTTACATGGGGTAGTGGGAAGAGTTTTGTTTGTTTTCTCCTGTCATCCCCTTCACTGGGCACATACATTGGTATGAACACTATATTGATGATGTCCTGATGGTGTGGGATGGTGATTGTAATGCCCTAGACAGGTTTGTGGATTATGTCAATAACAATCACTGTAATTTGCATTTCACAAGCAAGTGTTATTCTACCATCATAGATCTTTTTGAACACTACCTTGCAGGGCAATGTAGAAATGGGTGATCTTTTCACCTGTACATATTGAAAACCTTGCTCAGGTAATGCCACTTTATATGTCATTTTATATGCCACAAGCTGTCACCCATCCCACATCATCAGGGCTATACTGGTGGGTGAATTCACCTGTGTCTATAGGAATTGTTCAACAGAAGTTGCCTTTTTTAAGGAGTGTAACATTATTAGTGCCAGTTTTGCACAGAGGGGCTTTCTTGAGGACAGTATACATTGAGGCAGAAGAGAAGACAGCAATAAGTATAGAGAGGATCTTAGAGGTACTGTCAGGGCTCCCGGGTATGACCAGAGGTGTGTGACTGACGCAGGGAAACGCAGACTTCAGATATGTTATAAACAATATAATTTATTAACACTAAAAATACAAACATAAACGCAGTGCAATACTAAAACATAACACAGTGCAAACAAACCAAACCAACCACAGATAACAGTACATACAATGCAAGCGTCGTCAGGCAGGCCGGGTCAATAACAATCGGGCAGGTAGGTACAGGGGGAGCAAGCGGAGAATGGTCGGGGTCACAAGCCAGGTTCAGCAGGTAGCGGGCAGCGTAGTACAGAGGGTCAGGCAGAGGAGAATGGTCAGACAAAGCCAGGGATCAGAGCAGGGTCAGCAACGAATCAGACAGGAACAGGAACAGGGAGCAGGAACAGGAACAGGATACAGGGCCCAGGAGAAACACACACCAAGGCAGAGTCTGCAGGTCTGGCCATCCCTTAAATACACCAGTATAATCAGTTCCAGGTGTTTGACTGGCTGCAAGGTTGAGTCTCTGATTGCTGGGAGCACCCGCTGGCCAGCCCTGGTACTGCAGCTCATAAGGCAGGTGAGTCCCACCATTGCTGGCCAGTCCATTCCTGACAGGTACCTCTAGCAAGTGACAAATTAATATGTTTGGAGATTGAGTAGCCACTTTCATGACTACCCTTTTCAAAGAGTATGATCACATTGTTAATATTATAAGGAGGAATCTACAAATGTTGTACTCAGACAAGGATCTATTCACAATATTGAAAGGGGGCTGCAAATGTTCAAGTCATCATGCCCCCACTTAGGGTACCCTTCTCTCTCCTAGTTTCTTTATATCATCTGAAAAGACCTAGACCATCTGCTTAACCACTTCCTGTCCGGACACTTTTACCCCCTTCCTGTCCAGGCCAATTTTCAGCTTTCTGCGCTCTCACATTGTGAATGACAATTACTCAGGCATACAACACTGTATCTAAATGAAATTATTATCATTTTTTTCAAACAAATAGAGCTTTAATTTGGTGGTATTTAATCATCACTGGGGTTTTTATTTTTTGCTAGAAAAATGAAAAAAGACTGAAAATTTTGAAAAAAAACATGTTTTTCTTAGTATTTGATACTAAATTTTGCAAATAAATATACTTTCTTCATAAATTTAGGCCAAAATCCATTGTGCTACATTTTGTTGGTAGACATAACCCAAATCAGTGTGTATTATTTAGTCTTTGTGAAAGTTATAGAGTCCACAGACCACGGTATATATATTTGATATATTTGAAAATGTATCAATCCTGATGCACGGACTACCTATATAATTTCTTGGGGCCCTAAGATGCCAGGACAGTACAAATACCCCCCAAACGACCCCTTTTTGGAAAGTAGACAGTCTGAGGTATTTAATGAGAGGCATGGGGAGTTTTTTGAAGTTGTCATTTTTTGCCAATTTTTTAAGGAAATGATGAAAGTAAAAAAAATTCTTTTTTTTTCCCACAAAGTTGTCATTTAACAAGTTCTTTCTCTCACACGGCATAGGCATACTTGCAATTACACCCCAAAACACATTCTGCTACTCATCCTGAGTATGGCGATACCACATGTGTAAAACTTTTTCACAGCCTAACCACATAGAAGGGCCCCACATCCAATAAGCACCCTTAGGCGTTCTAGGGGCAAAAATTACACATCTAATTTCTTGACTGTCTATCACAGTTTTGGAGGTCCTGGAGCACCAGGACAATTGAATTACCCACAAAATGACCCCATTTTCGAAAGAAAACACCTCAAGGTATGTTTTAAGAGGCATGGGGAGTCCTCTGAAGACTTCATTTTTTGCCACATGTTTTTGGAAAATGTGAAAAGAAAATGAAAATGTATTTTTTTTTACGCAAAGTTGTCAATCTATGAGATATTTCTATTACACAGCATAGGCATACTTAAAATGATATCTCAAAACGCATTCTTTAACTCCTGCTGAATATGGCGATACCAAATGTGTGAGACTTTTTCACAGTCTGGCCACATAGAGGGGTTCCACATCCAATAAGCACCTGTTAGCGTTCTAAGGGCAAAAATTACACATCTAATTTCTTGACTACCTATTGCCGTTTTGGAGGTCCTGGAGCATCAGGGCAATGGAATTATCCACAAAATGACCCCATTTTGGAAAGCAAACACCCCAAGTTATGTTTTAAGAGGCATGCAGAGTCTTCTGAAGACTTCATTTTTTGCCACAGGTTTTTGGAAAATGCGAAAAGAAAATGAAAATGTATTTTTTTCTACACAAAGTTGTCAATCTATGAGATATTTCTAATACACTGCATAGGCATACTTAAAATTACACCCCAAAACACATTCTCTAACTCTTACTGAATATGGTGATACCAAATGTGTGAGACTTTTTCACAGTCTGCCCACATAGAGGGGTTCCACATCCAATAAGCACCTGTTAGCGTTCTAAGGGCAAAGATCGCACATCTAATTTCTTAACTACCTATTGCTGTTTTGGAGGTCCTGGAGCATCAGGACAATGGAATTATCCATAAAAAGACCCCATTTTGGAAAGCAAACACCCCAAGGTATGTTTTAAGTTCTCCGTCACTCTCATCTGTCATACTCAGAATTTGAAATGCCTCCTCGCTTGTATATGATCTTTTGGCCATATTTTTGACACTGATCAGGACCCACTGGTATGGCAGTGATCAGGATGGTGTTGCAGTGAGGGACAGATATCTGGCTGCAGTTGGTTCACACTAGTCACTGTTGGGCAAAAATCAGAGATACAGTGAGGTGGCTGGCAATGTTTTGTGAGTGTGTGTAAACTCTGTGCAAAGGCTGAAAATTACTCACAGTTAGCTGTACTGGATCTCTCTCCTCACAGACGATGGCAGTGAACAGGATCCACTGGTGTGGCAGAGATCAGGGACACTTTATGAACAGGCACACTGTAAGGTGATCAGGGACGCTGATTGGGCCACTGTATGGTGATCAGGGACACTGCTGGGCCACTGCGGTGATCAGGGACACTGCTGGGCCACTTGTGTGGCGATCAGGGACACTGTGGCAATCAGGGACACTGTGGCGATCAGGGACACTGCTGGACCACTTGTGCGGCGACCATGGACACTGCTGGGCCACTGCGATGATCAGGACACTGCTGGGCCACTTGTGTGGTGATCAGAAACACTGCTGGGCAACTGCGGTGATCAGGGACACTGCGGTGATCAGGGGCACTGCTGGACCACTTGTCCGGCAATCAGGGACACTGCTGGCCACTTGTGTGGTGATCAGGGACACTGCTGGGCCACTTGTGTGGTGATCTGGGCCACTGCAGCAATCAGGGACACTGCGGTGATCAGGGACACTGCTGGACCACTTGTGCAGCAATCGGGGACACTGCGGTGATCAGGGACACTGCTGGGACACTGCGGCGATCAGGGACACTGCTGGACCACTTCTGCGGCGATCAGGGACACTGCTGGGCCACTGCGATGATCAGGACACTGCTGGGCCACTTGTGTGGCAATCAGAAACACTGCTGGACTACTGCGGTGATCAGGGACACTTCGGTGATCAGGGGCACTGCTGGACCACTTATCCGGCGATCAGGGACACTGCTGGGCCAATTGTGTGGTGATCAGGAACACTGCTGGGCCAATGTGTGGATCAGGGACACTGCTGGGCCAATTGTGTGGTGATCAGGAACACTGCTGGGCCAATGCGGTGATCAGGGACACTGCTGGGCCACTTGTGTGGTGATCAGGAACACTGCTGGGCCAATGCGGTGATCAGGGACACTGCTGGGCCACTTGTGTGGTGGTCAGGGACACTGCTGGGCCACTGCGGCAATCAGGGCCACTGTGGCGATCAGGGACACTGCTGGACCACTTGTGCGGCAATCAGGGACACTGCGGTGATCAGGGCCACTGCTGGGCCACTGCGGTGATCAGGGACACTGCTGGACCACTTGTGCGGCAATCGGGGACAATGCTGGGTTACTTGTGTGGCGATCAGGGACACTGCTGGGCCACTTGTGTGGTGATCAGGGACACTGCTGGGCCACTGCGGCAATCAGGGACACTGCTGGACCACTTGTGCGGCAATCAGGGACACTGTGGCGATCAGGAACACTGCTGGACCACTTGTGCGGCGATCAGGGACACTGCTGGACCACTTGTGCGGCAATCAGGGACACTGTGGTGATCAGGGACACTGCTGGGCCACTGCGGCGATACTGCTGGGCCACTTGTGTGACGATCAGGGACACTGCTTGGCCACTGCGGCGATCAGGGACACTGTGATGATCAGGGACACTGTGGCGATCAGGAACACTGCTGGGCCACTATGTGGTGATCAGGGACACTGACAATCAGGGACACTGCTGGGCCACTTGTTGGGCGATCAGGGCCACTTATGGGCAATCAGGGCCACTTGTGGGCGATCAGGACCACTTGTGGGCGATCAGGGCCACTTGGGGCAATCAGGGCCACTTGGGGCAATCAGGGCCACTTGGGGCAATCAGGGCCACTTGTGGGGGCGATCAGGGACACTTGTGGGGACGATCAGGGCCACTTGTTGGGGCAATCAGGGCTACTTGTTGGGGCAATCAGGGCCACTTATTGGGGTGATCAGGGACACGTGGGGCAATCAGGGCCACTTTAGGGGTGATCAGGGACACTTTAGGGGCGATCAGGTGTCACTGAGGTGGAGGGCAGTTAGCTACAACCCTTTTCTTCGCTGTTTCTCCTCTCACAGACAACTCCGTGAGAGGAGAAGGAGGCGGAAGCCGCACCAGGCGGCTTTTGTTTACACTTAAGCTGTGTCCTTAGTGGACACAGCTGATCACATGGTATGGGACCGATTTCATTGGTCCCATACCATGTCACGTAATCCACCGTGTCCGTCGGACTCGGCGATCATCGGGCTCGCGGGTGCGCGCTCTAGGAGCCGCGCACGAGCCTCAGATACAAGGTGCCGTTTAGAGACGTCAACCTGGTCCTGTAGGTGTCCCGTCCTGCCGTTTATAAACAGCGGCCGGACGGGAAGTGGTTAACTTATCCAGGATGTTAGCTATGTAATGTTAAAACATGCAGATATTGTAATTTCATTTGGTGAACAGTTTAAAACCAAAAATACCTAAATTGTGGTACTAGCTACAGCATGTGGTATAATTTTTCATCTGCATTACATGCTAATTGCAGTATGTAGGATGTGCTACCTGATCTTTAAGAACTAGAATCGGGGAACAGTTTTGTGACTCCAGCAATCCGAAGGTGATATGTATTTCTAATGCATCAAGACACTTTAAAGCATAAATAAAGACAACACTTTTTATTTAGTTTTGGATAGAGTGGAGAGGTACTAGAACACCCATTATGCTTTTTTTGCAGTCTGTACCCCCGTTAGGGAAATTCACCCTCTCTAATTGCCCTGTTTATCATTATCATCAAAAGTGAAATTTAAAAATAAACACATTTTAGTTTGCTCCCAGAAAAGTAATAGAGAGTAAATTTTCCAATGGGGACGCTAGTTCTGGTGACCTGGGAGTTCCCATGGAATTCTGTTAATCTGTAGGAATTTTCTCCCACTTCCTAGTTGGCTATGGGACAGGAAGTAAAAGTGAATCTCCCCAATGGGACACAGATGGCAGGGGTTATAACTCTCCCTTTCTCTTTCCAAAATGAAAAAAAAAAAGTTTTACCTATAGTTCTACTTTAGGGAAAATCATCATAGGGGAGATGTTTCATTTTTTTTTAATTTTGTGGTATAGAACATGTCTGTTCAGTCTCTAGGGCTCATCTTCTGACTCTGTATCTCCCTTCTCCTCTCCGTTGCCATGGCGACCTCCTCTCCATTTTCTTTTTGCTGCTTTAATTTCCCCACTTTTAGTAACATTTAAAGATGTATTTGTTTAAATTTCTTCTTTGAAGCTTTCTTCCTTTTATATATGTATACTTCCTAATTTGTGTTAAAGGGAGGTTGACTTTGAAAGGGATAATTTTTCACCCCTATCCTCCCCCGAATCAGGTGTTGTCTATATATTCTGCTGTTTGCTTTGAGAACTTTGTTATGACTATGTCATGTATGTATGTTTAGAACTATGTTATAAAGCCCACTAGGGCTGGAATGCATCAACCTTTCTATGTATGTAAAATACTCCTGCTGGATTCTCAGTGGAGAAGATTTTTAGAGCTTGTACTGAATGATGCCGTTCTTTTCATCTTGAGTGTTCCTCTGACAGTCAGGAGACCTTAACCCTTTGAGGACCAAGGGACGTATTTGTCCCATGTTTTTAATTGCGTGTATCATCTGATTAAGAACTTAACATTTTTTTTTTGTTTTGAGTCAAAATATTAGTTCTTATCAACAAACAACAAATGGAGCTAGCTTTTTGCCAATTATTTCATGAAATGGCTTAGTTACAGCAACTGAAGTGTACAAACTTTAAAAACAAAAAAATTGATTCTTTTGGCGTTCCAAAATCTTACTGTGCTCAAAGGGTTAAGTCTAGCACACCTGTTGCTCTTTTTACAATCTCTGCAAGTCTAAAAGGTTGTAGCATCACCATAATGTATTGTTAATACTGTTCACAAGCCTATGGGACCTTGTGTTTCTTGCATGTATAACATTACTCAGGTTTCAACCTATATAAAGAGATCCTTGGTAACTCCTAGTGGTTTAAATATTTACAGTATATAAAGATTCTTGCCCAAAAATATATTAAAAAAATGAAGACTATTCAGAGAAAGTAAAAACTTTAATATTGAGTCAGAAAGAGTTCACTTTGCTCTAAAAATAACTATGGGGTTCATAATAAAACTAAAGAGTGAAAATCTGATGCAGCTGTGCATTGTAGCCAATCAGCTTTTATCTTCAGCTTGTCGAATTAAACTCTGACAAAAAAAAACAACTTGAAGCTGATTGGTTTCTATGCAGAGTTGCATCCAATTTTGCACTCTCCAGTTTTAGTAAATCAACCCCTATATATTCATGAATAAACAATGAAAGATGTCCAATGAATTGAAAAAAAATTATCTCAGAAACTTGTTTGTCATAAATCTAATTTTAGATCAATGAGAGTAAAGGAATTACTCATAAATAGTTAAACAGATATACAGGTCGGATTTGTGTCCTCATATAAAAATATGATTATTACAATAATGTTTTCACAGTGAAATGGTAAGATTATACGAATATGCTAAAATACCTACTATAGTCAGCCTTAAAATACATCTGTGAAAAACTTTTTTTTTCTTTTTTCCCTTGAATTATTAGTGAACTATAGTTCAATAAATCTAGATAAGCTTGTAAGAGAATAATTTATAATCCATATATTTTGAGTGTGGACATTCACATATGGTCCATTAACTTGAGTAGAACTAGATTACACTGGTGTCCAAAGACATTATATAGAATATCACCATTTAACAATATAGGCCATTATGTCATCCTAAGCATGTAAGTAATTTCTGCTTTTGTGTAGCATGCAATAACCGATATGGATAATGACGAACCACTACATCTTCAGGCTCTGCAGATATATTACTGTGATTCATAAAAGAACAGTATAATAAATCTGAGAAGCACCATGGTAACATTGCATGCTCATTGTATGCTGCAGGTGCTTGGTCTATGTGATGTGAATCCTTTCCACGGTCATGAATCCAAATAGATTTTTCATTTTATTCGAAATGAGTGCTCCACAAAACCATAGTAAACTCACAGCAAATATATTTAAAATAAATGTACCACAAGTAATTATTATATATGTTTTATATGTTTTGATGTGTTGTAAACAACTCTACCAAATGCAGGCTGGAGCATTCTATATATTATGTACAGAATTCAAGAAAAGTCTTTTTACCTTAAGGTGAATAGGTTAGTGTCATCAAGGTATATACAGTACTCTAACATTACTGGCAAAGTGCAGAAACATTGTGGTGCCTGAAATTAACTTTATTTATTTATTTGTGCCTATGGAGGATCTAAGATTTAATACGCAAATATTAGCCCATCTCTTCCTGATATTAAGCCCTATCTCCCACTATTCAACTAGTAGATACCAAAGTCTCCACTGTCTAATAAGTCCCTGGCAGTTGACAGTTGAATGACATAGGTTAGGCCTAGTGTCAGATGGGGGTGGGGCCTAATTGCAACTTGGGAACAAGCAACTTCTTTCGGGTACCACAAAATGACTGCAAGTGTCAGTAAGTTAAAGTGGACATTCAGTAATTTTTTAATCTTTCCTTGTATTTAATCTTCTGCCCTTGCTGTGTTATCATTGGAAAGTAAAAATGTCGTTGGGTTCGAGTAAATACCTTATTTTCTACACTTTCACATTCAGTGCTTATAAATTGCCTAGACAATTGACATGATCTCATTTTTTGTGCTGATTCCCAGGATAGACTTGTCAGTCTCACTTTCACGAGAGTTTGCTGCCAAAATGATGGGGGGGAGGGGGGAGAGTGGAAGAGGGCTGAGGCAAGTCACAGGAGAGTTAAGGAGGGTGCTGGAGGGGGATGGATGAAAACGGAGACTTGAGAAGACTGTGGAGATCCCTGTGTATTCATCCTTAGAGAAAGTGCTGCTTTTACTGCACATGTGCGACCTGGAGGCCCTTTACCATGCATGCACGAGCATTTACCAGTCCGGTGAGTGATCTGGACTATTCAGCCAGGGCTTCACTTGCCCTCTGTACACATGGCTGCCCACACAAGCAGCCAGGGGGATGAAAAAGAGACATTTTCACACAGAAAAAGTACGCTTTATAATACAACTAATTCCTAATTAGTCTTTAAAATTTTTTTTTCTTGGTTGACCTAAAGGGTTATGTTATTTTTTTCCAATATTTCTTTCTTTTTTATACTTAGTATAGACAATAATAAAAACAACTTGCTGTTAAATATAATCAGTCGAGAAAGGTGCCGACAGCCAGACAGGTAGAGTATAACAGAGGCCGTCAGTTACAGTTTGCATACAACAGGAAAAATAAAACTAACAGACCAGTAACTAACAAACATAAATTAGGCAGAACCAAATATGACCTCCTAAATTTATCTTGAGCTTAAGATCTTAGGTGTATACCTAGCGTAAATCCTAGAGAAGCCAATAGCAACTCACGGCTGAGACATAGTAATACATTTTATACCATACAGTAAGGGTGTGTTAGCAAAGGTTCCCAAAAATAGTGAAAAAGGGAACATGAGTTATTCTTAAATGCAAACATTTTTTCATATGAACATTGTAAGCTAATTGCAGCTATGGTTTCCTCCAGGCCTGGAGGGTTAGTAGAGTTCCATTTACAAGCTATGCAAGATTTAGAAGGATATGTAAGCTTATTGTTCTAGAAAATTTGGGAAAATTGGTTGTTAACAAGAAGAATGGCTAGTTCTACTGAGGCTGAGGCTGGGACATCTGTGATTACGCAAAAAATGTGAGACCAGAATGACCTGATAGATTTACAGTATGAGATATGACAATATGGGACAGGGAGCCAATAGATCCACAAGCTCATCAACATGAGGAAGATAGGGAAGGGAAAATTTACAATGTTTGTAAGGGGTTAGATACCATCTATGCAGGAGTTTTTAATGCAGTTTACAGTGGTAGGTACAAAAAGTGGATTGATAAGTGGAGCTGAGAGCTGAAAGTCAGGTTCGGTCTGAGAAAGGAGTACCAATTTCTTGCTCCCATTTCGGCATAGAGGACATTTTGGAAAAATGAAACATGTTAATTAGCTTATTATAAAAAAGAGAAATACCTTTAGAGCGAAGATTAAGGGAATTGTAAAATTTGTACACACCTGAGTCCAGTGATAGAGATAGCTCAATGTGGTTTCATTATGGGAAATACTGTATCAAGATGTAGGCAAAATATTCCTGGGGAAGAATATGGAACTTCTTTCTAAACGACTTTAACCACTTCCTGCAGGTCAATAGTAAAATGACAGCTCATCGATCCAGGAGGGCGTCTTGAGACATCCTACCCGGATTGCACATTGTGCATGCCCGCAGGGCCACGCTGTGGCGAAATCTGTCACCGGCTGTGCATCTCGGACACGGCCAATGACAGATCTGTGTAGCAGTCCCGTTGCCAGTACCATGTGACCTGCTTTTTTTGTACTGTCACCAGTCAGTGTCCCTGATTACCGTCACACCAGTTATATGATGACGCTGTACTGCATTGGTGACAGTATGTAAAAATAATTGTGAACTTTTTTTAATTTCTTCATTTTCCAAAAAATTATGAAAAAAAAAATTACAACTTGAAAAAACTCGCCATGCCTTTAACAAAATACTTTAGACTGTCTACTTTGCAAAAATGAGTCATTTGTCATGATATCTGTACTATTCTGACATTTTTGGGCCTCAAGAAATTAGATTGGCTGTCAGTACTTCAGGACTGATCAATTTTCAGATACATACCATAGTTTGTGAACTCTATAAATTTCCTACAGACTAAATAATAAATACTGATTTGGGTTATTTTTACCAAAGAAATGTAGCAGAATACATCTTGGCCTAAATTTATGAAGAACAATTATTTATTTGCAAACCTTTATAGCAGAAACAAAGAAAAACATGTTTTTTTTTCAGAATGTTTTGGGTTTTTTTTTGTTTATTCAGCAAAAAATAAAAACCCCAGTGGTGATTAAATACCACCAAAACAAAGCTCTATTTGTGTGAACAAAATAATAAAAATTTTGTTTGAATGACAATTGTGTGGTCATGCAACACTGTACCCAAAGTGTGAGCGCACAGAAACCTTAAAATTGGCCTGGGCAGGAAGGGGATAAAAGTGCCTGGTAGTCAAGTGGTTATAGAGGAATGTGGCATAAGATCTTTGATGTTAATGCCCCTAGAGATCCAGATCAGGTAGATATGAAAAGGCAAAGTGCATCTAAAGGTGTGTGAATAACCTGTTGAGAGCATTTAATATAGGCTGAGTTGCTGTATGTGTTAAGGGTAGCTTGAATTGTTGGGTATGGGGATTTGAATGGTGGAAAGCCTTTTAAGGGTGTAATTAGCAGAGAACGTACATGTATAGCTTGGATGAATGTGTTCTATACTGGCCCATATTTTGGGGGAGTCTAGTTTACACCATTCTTGAGCTTGGTCTAGGATAAAGGCAATGTCATAGTGTTTCATGTTTGGCAAACGAAGACCTCCCACACATTTATGCTTAGTTGAAGTGAAGTAAGATGATCTGTGTTTCTTACCTGCCCAAATGTAGTTACCAATCATGGACTTTAATTTAGAGAAAAAGAAGTAAGGTAGAGGAATAGGAATTGTTCTATAAAGATAAAGAAGTTTAGGGAAGATCATAATTGTAAAGCCCGCAATTTTACCAATAGTGGAAATTGTAAGGGATTGTAACATTTCTTTAGGAAAGGACCCAGTGGCCATAGCAGTATTTCAAGGAGCAATAGGTCATGTTTACATTTTTTATAGTAGTTATTCGGAAGGCCGTCGAGACCAGGAGATTTAGCACAGGGAAGGTAATCTATGATTTTCTTAAGCTCCACAGCTGAAAAAGGGCATGAGAGAATTAAGATCTACTCAGGAGTGAGTTTCATAAGAGGTAAAGGGCTGAGGAATTATTCGATTTGGAGCAAAGTGGGTTGCTTTGTGGAGGAGTAAGACTTGAGATCATAGAGAAGCATAACTGTCGAAAAACTTCTTTAACATGACTGGGGTCAGTAAGTTTTGGTGTGAGGGACTAGAGGAAAGGAAATTTTATGCTTGAGGTGTCTATTTTTTTATTTTTTCACTAGATAAGCATCTGCTTTATTACTCAAGGCTTAGGAGGTGGCCTTTAGAGCTTTAACCGCATAAGGTCCGCCCTATAGCAAATATACTGCCATAGGGCGGCACCTGTGTGCAAAATCAAGTATATATACGTGATTTTGCATTTCTGGGTCGATGGCGCGTGTGCGCCCTACCTATGACGCCATTCACTGTCCCGGATGTCAACCGGGGAGGAAGATTGTTTTGTTTACAAAACTTCCTGTCCCTGTCAGCTTGAGCACACTGCTCGGGATGGCTGTACACAGTACAACCATCCTGATCAGTGTTCTTACAGTGAAGAACACCCCCCTGCCCCCTAGTAAAACACACATAGCACACAGTTAACCCTTTGATTGCCCTCACATTATCCCCTTCCTGCCCAGTGCCATTAGTACAGTGTCAGTGCTTTTTTTTAGCACTGATTACCGTATTAGTGTCACTGGAGATGTCAGTGACACCAAGTTATTGCCACCCAATGTCAGAATGTCCACAACAGTCCCGCAGTCCTGCTAAAAGTCGCTGATCGCCACCATTACTAGTAGAAAAAAAAATCCCATTATCTATACCACCATTTGTAAACGATATACCGTTCAAAAAAACAATAATTTACACGTATTGGGATTTTTTTTAGCAAAGACATGTCACAGAATACATTTTAGCCTAAATTTATGACACAATTATATATTTTTTTTTTACTGGACATGTTTAATAGCAAAAAGTCCAAAATACTGTTTTTTCCTCAAAATTGTCGGTCTTTTTTTGCTTAATGCACAAAAAATAAAAAACACACATGTGATCAAATACTACCAAAAGAAAGTTCAATTTGTGGGAAAAAAGGATGTAAATTTTATTTGGGTGCAGCGTTGCATGACCGCAAAATTGTCAGTTAATGTAACGCAGCGACGTAACACAAAAAAATGGCCTGGTCATGAAGGGAGGTAAATCCTCAGGAGGGCAAGTGGTTAAGGTGTTTTTTTTGTTGAAAAATAGTAGGGATCGTAGAGCTTGCCTGTCTTTTAAGAGTTTGCTTTCTAGTAAGGAAGAGGGAGATTGTTTATAGCACTCCTTCTTAGTTTTAATGGCTAAAATGAGTTGGTCTAGAAGCTGGGTGCATTTTTTTAACCTTGGGAGCTAATCTTTAAGAGGATTCCCCTTATGAAAGGCTTGTGGGAGTTCCATAACTATAGAGCCATGCTGGATGTCGATTGTTATTGAAGCATGGTCCGACCAGGTGACCGTCCCAATTGTGGAAGAAGCAAATTGTTGCAAAACCATTTATCAATTAAAAACAATCAATTCTAAAGTACATATGGTAAGGAGGTGAGAAGAAAGAATATTTTTTTTAAGCATGTTGGCACCACCAAATGTCAAACAATTTGTATGAGTGAAGAAGATCATTTAAAGTATAGCTAGATCTTTTTTTTGTCTTGGAAGAGGTGTCACAGGCAGGATCACCTACTAGGCTGAAGTCACCACCATTGAGTAGCATACCTTTAGACAAGGAGAAAATTTTTAAAAAAAGAAGCTTATTCAGGAAGTGGAATTGTCTGACATTTGGGGCGTACACATTAACTAAAGAACAGAGAACATTATTGATACGGCATATTACATTTATTATTATTACAATGCAGGTCCCATATTGTATCAATGGGGGAGAAAGCAAGAGTGGAGCGGACAGCAATTAAACAGATATCAATTTGTTCTGATAGGTAATCGTCAGCACTGTGTGAAAGTCCCATTTGTAGACATATGTGTGGTTGCTAAGAGCCTTCGTAACATTAATGAATTTCTTACTGAGTTTAATAGTAGCCTGCAATAAGTCTGCAAATAGAGATATTCTTGCAAATTTTCTAGTGAGTTGTGGGTTTTTCCTAGCCTCAGACATAGTTCCTATCTTTAATATGATAGTAATGGATGCTAGCCAGTATGTCCCGCAGCACACTGTCTGGCAAAAGTGAAGGTTTCTGCAAATGATTTATTCTATCTATGAGCTCAAAATCTTTAGCCTCAGGGACCAGTTTCACCAGTAGCTGCAGCAGAAAAGCGCTGAGACTTGGTGAGGTTACCGATTCCGGAATACCACAGAATTTAATGTTGTTTCACCACAATTTATCCTCTAAGTCAGCGATTTTAGTTTGGATTGAACGCATCTCAGCTTGCTTATTTAAATGTTCATCAACAAGAGCATTATAACCTTTATATGCATCTTACATTTTGGATTCAACATGGGAAACCCTTTGCTGTATCTCATGCACAAAAGAATTTGCTTTGGTAATCATATTGAATTTCCTCTTTTCACCATTGCCAAGGGATGCAGGAGGATTTACTAGCCCTGGAGAAGGTAGGAGAGGCACTCTGAGGTTGCTGTGTAGCCGCTTAGTATGCTGCTAAAGAAGAGGTCTGTCAGAACACAGCCATCCTGGATGCCACCTAGTCACACCCCCTTAAAGGTTATGTTTAAATAACTTAAGTTATTAAGAAAATAGTTATAGTGACTTTTAGTAACTTCTTTTTTTAAACTATACTGGTTCCTTTGTAAGGTATTTTTTTCTGAATGCAAAAGAAAGCTGACAAAATGTTGCAAACCTGACCTGACAAAATGTTTTATTTATAAATAGGGCTGGGGGCGCATGCGCGGCCGGCTGAGGGATGGACGCGCTTTGAGCTCAGCTCCATCCACCCGCCAACTATAAAGCGGCACTAACCGGCCCCGGGGGAAACAAACCTCCCCGCAAGCTTACCTGCCTCTGCCCGCATCCCGATCACCATGCCCCGCAGACGGAGAGCCCCGGATCACCCCGGGAAACTGACAAAGTTCTTCCCTGCTATTGTGCAGGGAACCCAAGATGGCGCCCGCAGCAGAGACTCACAGGGAGACAGCAGCCACGAGGAGGACTACAGGGCCCAGCACAGGGATCCGAGGCTGCAAGCATCACTCTACCCAGGGGATCCTGGTGAGTTGTCACCCCCTCTGTCCCCCACGACTAGCAGCCCTGCCAAATCCAGGCGACAGCTGGACCAGGACTCTGACATACCATTTCAAGCCCTAAACACCATACCTCCTCCTACTACATTAAATTTGCCAGATATTGACGCATTTCCAGCGACAGAACAGCCACTAACCGAGGTGTCCATGAAACACTTACTGACGTCACTCCGCCAATCTCTGCAAAACGACATATTTGCGTCTTTAAATCAAATAACTAGCGTGGTACAGCACCAAGCACGCAGAATTTGCCATATTGAAAGTAGTTTGGGCGACATAATAACAGCACATAATGATTTGATAGACGCTCACGCAAATCATTCCTCTGATATTGAGCAAATCAATTTAAAATTAGCAGACTTAGAGGATCGCTCGCGCCGCAACAACATCAAATTCAGAGGGATCCCTGAATCAGTGCCGAGTGAAAATCTGCTACCCTACATACAGCAATACTTCAAGCTACTCCTACGAACGCTCTCAGATCTAGAGCTCGCGATTGATCGAGCCCACCGACTGCCCAAACCGGCGTTTCTGCCAACATCTATCCCAAGAGATGTACTGATCCGAGTGCATTTTTACCACGTGAAAGAAAAAATTATGATTGCGGTTAGAAATCCACCACCTCTCCCGCCATCACACGCAAATCTCCGCCTCTATGCGGACTTGTCCAAAGCCACGCTCCTTAACAGGAAAAAAATGATCTCCATCACTAAGGCCCTGAGGAATCACGGCATAGCCTACCAATGGGGCTTCCCTACTAAATTAA
Source organism: Staurois parvus (assembly GCF_062004578.1). Taxonomy (NCBI): domain Eukaryota; kingdom Metazoa; phylum Chordata; class Amphibia; order Anura; family Ranidae; genus Staurois; species Staurois parvus. Next base: position 12,168,625 of record NW_028318157.1, read on the forward strand.
TAGTACGACGACAAGGCAGAATAATCACTGTCAGGAACCTGGAAGCGGGCTTAGACCTGCTTAAGACATGGAACATCCTCCCTGCCAATACACAGGACACCACCTCTAACTCTGCTCAACACATGGAGGCAACATAAGCAGTTGCACGGGACATTCCAGGTGCTGACATCTTTCCTTCCCCCCCCGGGGGTCTTTTCTCTATACCTACACTTCTGGCGATCGGCCTACATTCGATGAAGTTCGTTCTCCAAGCTCACGTTCGGCATGACCCTCCCAGCGGTCAATGCCTGTTTATACCCCCCTGCTCTGAAGTAGCGATGTTAGCTACTTGGCTTATTTGCTTTTTTTGCAAAACTATTTTTATTATCCCCTATGTCTCCTCCCACCTTTTCCTATGGCACCACCAGCTACTCCCCCTTACTCCTGAACGTGTAATCCTTGCGGCTATTTGGACTACTACTTCTAAACCTTCAATCGAGCCTTATTGGCACCACAATTATACTATCTCTTTCCTCTACCGGGAGGTTACCAAATCACGACCTTCTCAAACAACAACCCGACGGTATATTATCGCTGAAGGAACTTATATAAATGATTAATATCACATCTCTGAACGTTAGAGGCCTAAACTCCCCTTTCAAGAGATCGCTGCTTTTTAAGGAGACTCGGAAATCCCAAGCCAACATTCTCTTTATACAAGAGACCCACTTCGCCACGGAAAAAACGCCCAAACTACACCTACACCATTTCTCACAACTATTTATGGCAACCAATCCCAAAAAGAAAAACGGAGTTGTTATAGCCATTAAAGACTCTCTTCCTTTCCGCCTCATCTCGCAGCTAGCTGACCCACTTGGACGCTTTTATATCCTCATTTGCCAGATTAATGACATAACCCACACATTAGTGAATGTATATGGCCCAAACAACAACCAAATGCAATTCTATCGAACGCTCTACAAGACCATTTCTGACCATAAACAAGGCAAACTCATAATCGGCGGAGACCTTAACATTATGAGCAACCCATTAGTGGACTCATCCTCTAAGAAGCCACCCACCAAATACACCTTTAAGCAATTTCTACATGATCACGACTTGTATGATATATGGAGATGCCAACATGGTTCTGAAAGAGACTATACCTACTATTCCCCGGCACATCGTTCATACTCCAGAATAGACATGTTTATCACTGACAAATGGATACTACAACAGGTGACTTCCTCTAACATTGGAACCATTTCATGGTCGGACCACGCACCAACCAGCATATCCTTGGACGATGATCGACGCTCGGCGCTCCCACCGATTTGGAGACTTAACTCTTCACTACTGAAATCTCCGGACAACCAGAAACATCTTTTAGAAGCCCACAACCTGTTCTTTGCTACCAACACCACTCCAGATATCTCAATTACTACACTATGGCAAACTTACAAGGCCTACATGAGAGGTATCCTCATACAATTAAATTCCTGTATAAATAGGCAGCGCTCTCAACAAATTGACCAACTCCTAACCTCCATCAATCTGAACGAGGAAATCAACAAAAAATACCCTAACACCTCCACTTCTGCAACTCTAAACCGAGATAGAAACAAATTACGCACCCTATTACTCCATTCTTATGACATCAACCTCCAAAAAACAAAGGCTAAATTCTATGCTCTTGGAAACAAAGCAAGCTCTCTTCTTGCTAAGACTATTAAACAAAAACGAATTAAGACCAAAATATTGACGATCCAACACCCAACCACACACTCTCCCCTTACAAATCCTCAAGATATCGCTAACGCTTTTGCAACATATTACCAGAAACTATATAACATAAAAGATGATCCTAATACTACCCAACCAACGATTCCCACTATTGAACGCTTCCTACATAACACCAACCTCGCCCATATCACCCCTTCTCAACTTGAATCTTTATCGGTACCTATCTCACCCTTAGAAATTGAGAAAGTTATAACCACTCTACCTTTAAACAAATCGCCAGGGAATGATGGCTTCACTAATGAATTTTACAGGACATTTGCACCCGACCTTAAATCACACTTATCTGCCCTCTATAATCACATAGCATCTATCGGGGAATTCCCCCCTGACATGCTACAATCGATAATAACAACCATCCCGAAACCGGGCAAAGACCCCCAACTCGCTCAAAATTACAGACCGATTTCGTTACTTAACACGGACATAAAAATATACGCCAAGATAATTGCCCAAAGACTACTCCCATACCTGCCTACATTGATCCACCCGGACCAAGTGGGTTTTATACCTGGTAGACAAGCTCCTGACGCCACTAGGCGAATTATATCTTTATTACATCGCCTCGAAACAGACAAACGACCCTCCCTCTTCTTATCACTGGATGCCGAAAAGGCTTTTGACCGAATTCACTGGAAATGTATGACGCTAACACTACAAAAGTTTGGCATTAAGGATTGGATCTTGTCGGCGATCCTCGCCCTTTACTCTACACCCTCTGCTAGAGTTTTAACTGACGGCACGCTCTCACAACCCTTTTGTATAACTAATGGAACCAGACAAGGTTGCCCCCTGTCCCGCATAATCTTTGCCTTACTTATAGAACCACTAGCGACTAACCTTAGAAATGACCCAAAATTCACGGGAGTTGAATACCTCACCACTGAGCATAAAATCAGTCTTTTCGCAGACGACATTATACTGATGATTACAAATCCATACAAATCACTCCAGACGATACGTACACACATTCAAGAATACGCGGCGGTCTCTTACTACAAACTTAACGAACCTAAATTGTCAATATTAAATTTATATACCCCTCCTATAACCCAAGATTTACTTTCTAAACAATTCCCCTTTACCTGGGCAAAGGATAGCATTCCATATTTGGGGATTAGACTTACTAATACTACTAATCACCTTTACACAACTAATTACAAACCGCTACTCAAAACTATCCCACAGGATCTAAAGAACTTTCGTACTTCTACTTTATCGTCATTAGGTAGAATAGCAACCCTAAAAATGTGTATACTCCCTAAGATATTATACATTTTCCGTACACTCCCTATTCCGGTCCCACATTCATTCTTCACTAAACTCCAGGCTATATTAAACAAATTCCTATGGAACTCAAAAAAACCCAGATGCACCACAAATCTTCTAATACGTCCAACCTCCAGAGGTGGAGCAGGCCTACTACATATGAAGTCCTACTACCAAGCTGCTCTATTAGATCAGCTCTTCTTTTGGTGGCACCCTTCCCCTGAAAAAATTTGGACCACCTTGGAAACATCTCTGTATCTTCCACATTCTGTAACAGATATACTATATTTACCCCGAGCGGCGCATATTCAAGATCTTCACAAACACCCATGCATACAAGCCTCCTTAACAGCATGGCATGATTTTATTGATTATAATAAATCAGAGAACAACAACGTCCGAACCCCTACTCCACTATCGTCCCTACATCACATCATCCCCCATCTAAACTTGACGAAGTGGTCGGCCCTTGGCATACTCCACATTCAAGACTTATACTCCTCAAACAAATTAAACTCCTTCTACACCACTCAAAGCACATTCCACCTCCCTGAAAACAAACAATTTACGTACATACGTATAGCCCATGCACTTAAAAAAACAAATATTCCGCACACAACAGAAATTCCTGCAACGGCACATCACTTTTTTCATAGAAGATCTTTTTTCATTCAAGATCTTCACAAACACCCATGCATACAAGCCTCCTTAACAGCATGGCATGATTTTATTGATTATAATAAATCAGAGAACAACAACGTCCGAACCCCTACTCCACTATCGTCCCTACATCACATCATCCCCCATCTAAACTTGACGAAGTGGTCGGCCCTTGGCATACTCCACATTCAAGACTTATACTCCTCAAACAAATTAAACTGCTTCTACACCACTCAAAGCACATTCCACCTCCCTGAAAACGAACAATTTACGTACATATGTATAGCCCATGCACTTAAAAAAACAAATACTCCGCACACAACAGAAATTCCTGCAACGGCACATCACTTTTTTCATAGAACCAACTACCCAAAAAAAGGAATTTCTATTTTTTACACACTTATAATTGAAACACAATTTGCAACACATACGTCCTCCTTAACCAATTGGGAGAGAAACTTCCACCAATCAATAACCCCAAGTATATGGGAAAAAACAATTAAAAATTACGTATAAGGCCTCGAAATGTTCATCCCACTGGGAAACATATTTAAAAATCTTACACGAGTGGTACTTAACCCCCACTAAATTAGCCCTATTCTACCCACAACACTCGCGAGCCTGCTGGAGACACTGCGGAGAGTCTGGTACACTTCTCCATATACTCTGGAACTGTAGGTCAATTAAGTCCTATTGGAATAAAATTTTCCAAATAATTTCCTCAATTACAGGTACCTTAGTAACCCCGAACCCCGCTTTAGCTCTCCTCCATATTGGCATAGATAAATTTCCTACAAATCTACGGACCATCATTATACACACCTTAGCAGCTGCAAAAATCAATATTACCAGACTGTGGCGCTCTACCACCACCCCCCCTTTATCTCGCCTATTCTCTGATCTTAACCTCCAATGTGAAATGGAAAGACGGACAGCTCTCCGAAACTCCTCCTCTCACAAATTTAATAACCAATGGTCTCGATGGTTAAAAAACCCAAATTGCTCTGTAAAATGATTACAAATACTACCCAGTGTACTGCACGTAACCTGTACTCCGCTGGTGCCCTCTCTTCCTTTCTTCCCCCCCATCTCCCATCTCCCCCCCATTTATAATATATATTCCTATAGAACGGTTGGCATAACAATGAGCATACCTCTCATGTATACAATTAGAACATGAAAGATCCCCGGCCGCTTGGTGGGGATCCTATACTCCTATTTTCTACTCATGCATTATGATCCTTCATGTGAACCTTTCCAGTTTATTGTTAATATGTTTATGTTTTTGTCTGTTGGAAAATTTTTTCAATAAATACCATTTGAATATAAATAGGGCTAAATAATATAAGGATGTTCTGTACTTACTGTAAGATTTGGTCTGTAAACCATGTGCAGTAAAAACATAAACTAACACAAAAAATCCAATATGTTAAATAAATATCCCTAAACACATATGCTAATATACATATAGTGAACCCAAACAATCATAAAATAAATCCCAAAAATAACCAATAAATATAAATAAAATTAAATTAAAATGCAAAGAAATATCTAAAAATATTATCCAAATTGTAAGTCACTCGTGTCCAGAAAGATATATAAAATAAAGTCACTCCAAAAACTCTGTGTGCAAAAATATGCAACTTATCAGATCCTTTGGTGCCGAGCCCCTCCAATGGCTCCCAAAAGGAAAAAATTTACCTCAAAAGAAAGAAAACTCATATAGTGCATTAAATTAATACATTTAATATCATACCCATATTCCATATGCACTTGTGCAACTTCAAAAACTGTGAAAAATTATTGAAGTGAAAATTGTGAACACTGTAAAACGTGATAGTGCGTCACTCTGTGAATACAATAATCCAAGTGACCATACAGTGTACACTTCTATAGTGTAAGGCATATATACCCTTACCAAAAAAACAAACAAAAACGCCTTATCAATATTGCAGAGATCAGCAGCACGCTCCCACAACTTTCCTCCAAGCCTGAAAAATACTCCTTAAGATGTCATCCACCACATTCTTCTAGATGTCACCATGGCTTTTAAGGAAGTACTCCATAGTACTCAAAAGTACTCATGCTCCATGTGAGTGATATATGAATAAAATATATAGTGAAATTCCATTTCAAAATTAAAACATATATACTTTATTAACTTAAAAAACAGTGCAGCGCTGAAGATATTAATAATAAAACAGAAATAAGTCCACTGCAAGTCCAGTTCATAGAAACATGTCAGGTGACAAGTGGAAATTCAATGTTGGTGATCCGTGAGGAAGTGGCTGAAATACGCACTCACCAGAAAGAAGATATATATAAGCAGTATATATCAAAAGCCCATGGATCCTCAATCCAGAAGGAACAAAGCTGGTCTGGTCACAGAAAGTGGGTCCCTCCTTTAAGGATGCAGCAAAAGATCTTCCTCCTCCCAGTATTTGGTATTGGATTCCAAAGTCAGGGTTCTGCAAAGAAAGTGCTCCTCAAAGGGAGTCAGGGAAGGATGCCCATAGTGTAGTAAGTTATGAATAAAACAGCTTTATTAGGAAAAACAAAAAGCATCTATTTCAAAATTTGGCAGGTATCATCAAGATGTGTCAGCAAGACAACTAACCCTGACACTATGAATGAAGGCCGCCGAGCCTCCACGTGGCTCCGGCGGCGTAGCGTCTCGACATCCAGGCTCCTCCGCTTACATTAAAATATTATCCAAAAAGCATATGCCCATGCCCTACAAACCTCTAGGGTCGCCAAGCAGCTTCCAAATTGTTTGACATGTGAATTTTCCACTATCAAAGATGGCCAACAAGCCACTTCCGGTTCCCTTTCCTGTGCGTCCAACGTCACTTCCCTTGTTTTAAAAACATAAACTGACTTTGATCACTTATCTACTTTGAGATTTTGCTTCCCCCTTTCAATGATTATTTTAAAATATAAATGCTAAAGTTTTGCTGCTGGCACCAAGGGCTAATCAGTGATTATTTCACTGCATATATATTTTTTATCCTTATCAAACATCTAGGGAAAAATGTATGTATAGAATAAACTGTTGCACAGTAGCTCCATAGTGAGAAAGACAGGGTATTAGATATTGCTGCCACCAGAGAAAGACAAACATCTCTATTATTCTATTCCTAAGGCCCTTGTCACATGAAAGGTCCAATCAGGTCACCTGTCAGTTTTTCAGGCAGACCTGATCGGACCCTCCATTCACCCCTATTGACCTGTGGGTGTAAACGGACTTGTGTTCATTTACACCTGACTACCTCCAAACTGGTCTACTTTAAAAAAATGGAAGGGGATCCATCTAGGTGGAGCAGATCAGAGGGAAGTTGGGTGTAAATGGATAGCAGAGTTTGCTTGCTCCCAGCTGCCCATAAAGCAGAGTGGGCTCTGTCCATGTCTAATCTGCATAAACTAAGTGAACAGGAACCTGTCATCCACCTGCTCTGCTCTTTCTGCTGATCCCCTGCTGATCTAAACGGAGTCCGCCCCATGTGAACAATTTAGAGACTTCTTAGATTGATAAGAAACTAATCAAGAGGATGTTTAATTGAAAGTGAAAGATTATATGGTTCTATGAGTCAGACAAAAGATTATTTTATGTTCACAGTCATTGGTATCTCTGAACATATGGCTCTGACTCTTTTGTTTACACAAGGAGTCAAAAATCCTCTGATGAGTGCACTGTGATATTCATGTAATCGCATCTTTAGAAAAACACATTGTGGAGCACATCCCATTTTTGTCTTTGTTTTTGACCCTGATATTCATATATTGTTTGTATTATGGTATAGGATAGGTGGGAATCATTTTTTCAGACAAAACAATTGGTGACTTAATAGTGCGTGAAACTAAGTTTGTTTGAAGGATTCTGTACCCATCTTGCAAGGTTCTTTTCATCATAAATGTTGTTAATAAAGAAATAAACATAATTATAGAGGAAATGACTTGTCACAAGGTCCCTCCTCGAGAACAGGAAAGACACAAAATATATATATATAACACAGATTAAAAAAAATTCCTGCATTCAACTGTACAATCCTTCCTGGAAATTTTATAGGTAGGCAATTCCTATCCTAATATTGATCTGTGGTTCCAAATGAATGATACCTATTGCAGTAGGGAACTGACACAAAATGATACACACAGCATCTTTGAAAATAAATGTTCTGTTTATTCAACACATTTGAAACTTTTTTCTTATAATTATGCTTACGTAGGTATCACATTAATATTACAATTGTATTTTTAAAGTAACAAGGGGCATTACATAGGCAGGCTAGTGTTTTATTAGATTTTAAATGAATGTGAATATATAATCAAAACACTACTACTACCGTGTGCAGAATATGAGTACAGTGTACAAAGCATAAGCAAAGCATACAGAATAGAATACAGTTTTATACAGAATTTAAAACAATTTCTTGTTCTCAAGATTCCCAGGCGACACTTTTCTGTTAGATATTAAAAATGGCAGATAAGCATGAAGGATCCACTTTACCTTCATCATATTTTACAGAAATTCATTCAAAGTCACCAGTGACACAAGAATGTTCTACTAAAATCTAAAATGTCATTGTTGCTTAGATTGACCCTTTTTTCAGAACATGCATTCACCTCTGAAATTTCTCTATAGATGTGAGACCTGGAGACTTTAACGCAGGCCTTAAAGTAAAAAGAGAGGTGCATTTAATATATCAGGGCTAGTCTTAAAAGTTAAACAAAAATATGTGGTAAAAAGTTACAACATTTACCGTACTTACCTTATCCTTGGTCTTCATCCTTCAAAGAGTGATCACAATCCTTCCAGCAAGATCCAGGAGAATGTTGAATATCCCATATCTTGTTAGATAATGATCTAGTACAGTGAAGGAGCTTCTTCTGAAACTTGAGATTCTCATTATTCCCTTGGATCTAACTGGAAGGATTGTGACATTTCTCCATGCATAGACGGGTGGTAAAAAGGTAAGGTATATATACATATAATATATATTTTTCTTTTTTTTAACGTTAAAGTTGATATTTATGATGGGAGCTTATGTATTAAGAGATCCTTGATTTTTTTTTACTAAAGGGTCCACTTCAATATGATTAGCACAAAGAGCATTTATCGTAATGGCTGTCCTTTATTGTTCATAAATTGTTACCATTGGCACTGTTATAGTATGGTAGGCAAAGGGCATGAACTATACAATCTGCAGCAAAAATTCTGTTTTTATTAAACATTACTAAGACTGAGCCCCTTAATTACCTCATAACATCTTAGCAATTCTGCTGTTCTCACGTTTCTGCAAATATACCATACAATGCATGTAGGTCTGGCAGTTAGCATCACTTTAAAAAGAAATCACAGTTGACTGGGAATGGCAAAATTAACAGTACAACAAAAAAAGATGTTGTGATAATTGTGAAGACTTTCTTGTATATTTTTCATCTTAGGATCTAGCATTTTCTTTTACACTGAGTTCATTTACTTTTTTGTGAAGTTTATCACAACCTCAGTTCAAATCAATAGATTCTTATTAAAAAGTAAATCAGCTCAACATGTAGAGCACCGATCCTTCAGAGTTCAGTTTTCCTATATTCATTTTTCAAAATGTTTTTTTATTCCTTTGACTACATTTTTCTATTACTTTTGATTCAAATCTAGACCACTATCATCAACTATAAATTTCAATGCAATAAACAATTATATTTACCAGCTATGTTCTGCTAAATCCTTATTTCACAAACAAAATTCAATTTCCCTGTGTTTCTAGGCCATTTACTTTTCCATTGTTTTTCACTCCATACAACATTCATAATAGATAACCAATGGAAAAAGAGTGTTTTCAAAATATATAATGCAACAGAATGATTGTGCATTGTCTGAATTAACTTTTATAAACATTTTAATTTATTGGGGGTTGCCTTTTTTAACAATGTAGATGAAAGGATAAAAAAAAATATTATTTCATTGCTATGAAAATAGGAGCCATTAATAAAGCCACTGAAGGGAAAAAGCAAGGAAAATGAGAGAAAGAGAGAGTGAGAGAGTGAGAGTGTCCAATGTGTTCACCTAGGATGGATCAACTTCTAAAGCAGGAGATACCAATATCAAAATGCAGAGATTGGTGGGGATCAGCAGAGATGCAGTCGAGCTAAGCAGATTGAAGCATGAAAGTGGTTGAAGGCAACAATTCCACTAAACCCAGCCTCCTAGGGCTGTGTACAGCAAAGCAATGCAGGCAAGTATCTGGGACTCTATGAAAACAAATGACATCACAAGCGATGTGCATGAGGGCATGGCTATGTGTTTAAGGGCAGTCCCGTCCCTTTGTCAAGCCTACTGTCATCCTAGAGTAGGAGTTGTTTATATTGTGATGGCTGCTACCATAGTGACAAGGGAAAGCTATAGGACTATATGGCTCAGTGGGGCTGCATAGGAAGTAAAGACTTATTGCACAAAAAAGCTTGATGGTGTATTGAGAATAAAAAATCCATTGTTTCTGGTTGGCAAGAATGTACCCCCCCTCTCACTACAAGGATTTACATAACATGTATGAGCGGTATGATCTGTGGTTGGATATTATGGGGCACAAGAGAGGTCAGAGACACTTTTGTGGTTGGGTATGCATATTATTATTATTATTTTTTATTATTATTATTATTATACAGGATTTATATAGTGCCAACAGTTTGCGCAGCACTTTATAAAATGAAGGTAGACATTACAGTTACGACACAATTTGGTACAAGAGGAAACAGAGTGCCCTGCTCATTAGAGCTTACAATCTAGGAGGAAGGGTTGAGTGATACAAAAGGTAATAGCTGTTGGGCATGAGCTGATATTCATATTATATAAATCATTTTAGTTTTATATAATTGGATGGTGGCTACTATCTCCTAGGCTCACTTCTCTTGTGGTATGGCTGATGTGGTGGCGGGTGAAATAGGATAATGTGTATGGGGACCTCCCCCATTTATTTATTTTTCTGTCCTTCCCCTCTCCTCTCTTTGCTTTTCAAACTTTAGAAGCTTTTTTTGATAAATGCTTAAATTGTGTTCAATGCTTTATGTTATGATGTTTATTTAAATTTTTCTTTGCTACCCTTGAACAGTCATATTACTTGTTGTAATAAAAGCATGGATTCTGAGGAAGCAAAATTACTGTGAAACACATTCATCCACAATGCTATACAACAATTACGTGTCTGTTAAACTTACAGTATAGACAATATGGCATCTCCTGGTACTATTCCAGTCACTCCTTAAAGATTAGGAATAATGGTCGAGCAATGACCTGGCTGAGTTATTTGAAGCCTCTTGGGTGTAAGGCACCTGGTCCTGGTCCTGGAGATTTGTTCACATTGGGGTAGATTTACTAAAACTGGTGTGCTCAGAATCTGGTGCAGCTGTGCATGATAGCTAATCAGCTTCTAACTTCAGCTTGTTCATTTATGCTTTGGCAATAGAACCTGGAAGCCGATTGGTTTCTATGCAGAGTTGCACCATATTTTTCACTTTCCAGTTTTAATAAATACCCTCATTGAGTTTCTGAAGTCTTTTAGAGCACTGGCTTCTGTAAGCCACAAGGGCACACTCCTTCCTGTGATGCTAACAATACTGTCTTTTCTATTATATCACTCCTTTTTCCTAGCAAGGTTTGAGGAGAAGAATGCATTTAACACAATTGCCATTTCCCTGTTACTCATAACCCACATCCTTGTTTATCCTTTATGGGACCAACATGCTCTGACTTTTCTTTTTTACTATTGATAAATTTTTGGGGGATTCATTTTACTCTTCGCAACTATGTATCTCTCGCGGTCTATTTTTGCTGCCCTGATCATTCTCTTACATTTCTTATTAAATTATTTGCAGTGTTTAAATGTTGACAATGTCCCCTCAGCCTTATATTTTTTAAAGGGCAGTTTTTTCTCTTTAACTACTTCCCGTCCACCCACAGCCCTTAAACAGTGGATGAGAAACAGTGCTGATGTCGGTTAGTGTACCTGTACATCAGTCCACATTGGAGTCTCCTGTGCAGCTCCCAGAGCACTCACCTGGGAGCTTGGTTATCCGTATGTCACCCAAACACAGTGGATCACATTCAGGGGTGGACTGACAACTCATGGGGCCCCCAGGAAATAGGAGATCATGGGGCCCCTGTGTCCTCACCTACACCCAAAAATCCTATGAAAAAGCCAATGAAAGGTACCAGGGGCATCTCATGGGGCCCCCTACTGACCCTGGGCCCTCGGGCAGCTCCCGAGTGCTCAAATGGTCAGTCCGCCCCTGATTACATTACCAATGTGTATGGATGTGTTCGACACTTCAGTGGCATCTTTTCTAGTCTTGGAAGTTATCCCTAAGGACCCCAGAGGGGAAAATGGGATACAAAAATCCTACAGAAAGAAACATTATGGATAGAAAGACTCAATGCCACTAAACCTCCAGGACCAAATGAAGAACTGTCTTACAAACCTTTCTTGTGAATAACCTTACCTTTCTATATTGCCCCTTTTCTCTAGAGATGTGAGAATTGTTAAAAGGCCCAAAAGGTTTGAAGAATTGCACTTATATTGTCCATAGTAAGGTATTGTTTTTATAATTGCAAAGTGCCCAGTCCAGAGGAGAGCAAGGAGGAAAGCACAGAGCCAGCTGGAAGATGATTGGATACACTCAGGACAATGAGGACTACTTCCCAGATTGCTTCGCATCCAGCCCCAGCCACATGGTCTTCACTGAACCCCAGACCCAATATGGTGGTCTCAATCTGGTCTCCCTGCAACAGGATGACTTTGAGTCAGTCTGTGTGAAGGAAGAGGTAAAGGGACATGCCACCAACAACCAAACCCCCACTGAGTCCCCAGCATCAAAGAAGAATGTGACGCATAATAAGCAGGTGGCAGTCACTGCACCCACAGTTATGGAAAAAGCCGCTATATCACAGCGCAGGAAGAGGACAGTGTACAGCCAAGAGCAACTGGATGTCTTGGAGGAGTTCTTCCAAAGAAACGTGTACCCAGATATCCACCACCGAGAAGAACTGGCCAAATTAATTTATATTCCTGAGTCCAGGATCCAGGTTTGGTTCCAAAACAGAAGGGGAAAGTCCAGACGTGAAAAGGTCAAATCCACTTATTTTACAAATGCAAGTATGAACTATTCCAACATCCAGCAACCAGAAAATATCTATCCTACAGTATCAACAGCAAAGCATCCAATGACTGCCGGTGAACAACCCCAGGTCATGGTTCCCCAACAACAGCCCATGTTGAATGTACCACAAGATCTGTATAACCAATCTTCAGAGTCTAACTCCTATCCTCATTATTCCTGTCCTGTTCCCCAGGAGAGGTTTATGATGCACCAGGCTTCACCCAAGATGTGGCAGCAACAAAATTCACAATCTAACAACCAACAGCACTTGTACAAAAGCATGGCTCATGTCATGAGCCCCAAGGCAATGGACTTGAGCAGATGATCTTATAGGCTGCCTACAGAGTCTAATTGCATGATTGACTTCAGTAGCTACCCACCCAACAAGACCATCACATGAGAAATGAGTATCAACATCCCACCAATCCCACCATCTACAGCTACAAGGAACCACAGTGAAGTCAATCCTTATACAAGACAAACAACATACTCAATGTCAACCATGCATGATAAATACTGCATTGAAGGTTCTGAGTCCGATCCTGGTGTCAGTGACAGGTCTCCAGATTCTGGCTGTGATCCTAAAAAAAGCCTCCCTTCTGTTCTCTCTAGACTGGAACTCCTGAACACCAACAATTAATTGGGCGGCACAGTGGCTAAGTGGTTAGCACTTCTGCCTGGCAGAACTAGGGTCGCCGGTTAAAATCTCAACCAGAGCACCACCTGCCTGGAGTTTGCATGTTCTCCCTGTGCCTGCGTGGGTTTCCAAAAGGTACTCCAGTTTCCTTCCACACTCCAAAGTGATGCTGATAGGTTAATTGGATCCTGTCTAAATTGGCCCTAGTATGTGTATGTATAAATGTGAGTTAGGGACCTTAGATTGTACACCCCTTGAGGGTTAGGGACTGATGTGAATGTACAATATATAAATGTAAAGCGCTGCGTAAATTGATGGCACTATAGAAGTACCTGAAATAATAATAATAATTGCATAGATGTATCCTTATCTCCATTGCTATGTATATATATTGTGATTTCTTGCTCCATTGTAATTGTGTACAGCTAAATGGGAGAAGGGCCTTCTGGATGACCCCATTGGTTGGATGTGTGGCTGCAAAGCCAATATCTCCCCCCCCCCCCACATGTCCACGTTGCTGTCTGTACACAGCCAGGGGGTTGGACAGGTGGCTTTGGAGGGTGTCACCAGAGGGCAGCAGCCAACGGTAGCCCTTTCTTTGCCATGGATGCATGCCAGCTAGCCTAGAGCCATGCTCTGCCCTACATGTACGATAATTGTGGCCAGGTTGGATGATGTCACAAGCAGGCCTGCTTCTAGCCAGGGTACATTTATGCTTGGGAGGCCAGTGGGACAGGATGTAGGGTGGACACACAGGAGGAGGCATAGGAGTAAAGGAGATGGATGTTCCCCAGTGGCAATATAGGGGTAAGTGGCTGTCCATAGATCTATATGATAGGACCTGCTGGGTATTTGAATGGTAACAGTGGTTCATCTGATTATATTTTAGACAGATGTTCATAGTTGCCTTAAAAAGAGAACTTTTTTATACCAATTCCAAATGGCCAAACACTGTGCAAACATTATCCGTGTATTATCTGTCTGAAGTGGAATGATCCTTATACGAGAGATAAGTGCCTATAATATTGACCTTAAAGAGTGGGGCCATAATATATAGAAATATGGTGAGTGATCTATTAAGTATTTAGCCTCCTGTTACTTTGTAATATGGGAAACACAAATAACAACTACAAATGGTTTTCTTCAGCTGTCATGTTATAGGAGGTTTCTATTTTACTTTACGTATCCTTATGATTATACGCTGCTGGAAGTAAGTGCCCACATCTTTTTATACAGATCTTGTGTTGATTTTAGAAATATATATACACTTATAATCCTTTAGTGTTGCTTACATTCCCCCACCCACTCCCTTATAGGTGTGCCCCTGCACCCATAACTGGGAACACAGTTTACCTCCAGCCTCCCTTCCATGCTATTAGTACACTTTGGTAAACTGTAAGTGTATCATGAACGAAACCAAATGGTTGCTACATATCTGTCTAACTATGTAATATTTGCTGAATCTTTCTATTTTGTATTTGTAGATTGATATTGAGCTCCTGAAGAAGCATTAATATGTGAAACATGTCAAACAGTAGCTAGACTGTATAGGTTGCGGCTTTCTCAGACCCTTTGATATATATTATGATCATTCAAGCATCAACAGTGTTGTTATGGTCAGAAAGCTGCATACCAGTAATGGATACAATTGTGTCTAAACGTATTACGAATCTGTGATTTCAATTTGATGTAATTTTGCTGTGTTTTTATATGTTTCAATTAAAAGTGCATATTTCATCAAATTTGGGTTTGATTGATACCTAAAAATGCCATACTCCCTTATTTTCATTGAAGAGTGATCACATGGTGTCTTTCCATGTGATTGTTGTGTCCAATCACAGCAATCATATAGTAAACATACAAAACTGAAAGTAAATATCAGTTCTCTCTGCTCTCACACAGATCAGCTGTGAGAACACAAAGAACTGTTGTTGCTACAGCCTGTGAGTGTACAATAGCCTGTCAGCAGGGGCGGACTGACAACTCATGGGGCCCCCGGGTAATAGGGGATCATGGGGCCCCTGTGTCCTTGGCCAAACTCAAAAAAGCCTATGAAAAAGTTACCAGGGGCATCTCATGGGGCCTCCTAAGACCACTTACTGTTATCTCACATATATATTCTTATTATTATAGCCACATTTACCACCCTAACTCCTCCCACAGTTTTTACACTACATAGACAGTAATATACCAAAACGTGCGGATTGTTCCCGATTGGTGATCTATTACTTTATCGAACGTTTCGCCGAATGGTTCACAAAATATCGGCATTTTTGTGGTGAAAAAAAATCAGGACATGATTTCTAAACTGCCATCACTCCCTCATTTTCAAGCCTACCTACACAAATCTTATATCAAAACGTTCCGCTATCCCTGCTGTCACTAAAAATGTCCACGGCTAAGCCATAGTCCTGATAGTTTTCACAATATGACCATTTGTTTGCAACTCACGCTGCCCATTGACCTTTTCACAGTTACTCCACCCACTCCAGTTGTAGACTACTGGTGGAGGCAAGAACACTTCACACAATTTCCCCAGAAATTGTAGCTTTTCTAGTTTATAATGCTGTTCTAAGGTAAAATCTTGACATTTGAAGAACTGCACTTTGGAGGAGTTTCTTGCCCTTTTTTTAGTGTGTCACAGCTTCTTCAGCAGATTTTGGACCTTGCCAGTGATAAAGTTGTCATAATGGGCTATGCCCTTGATTGAAATGTTGGAATTGGTCTAATGTCTGTCCAGCATATATGGTAAAGACTTGTTTAACCTAATGTTAAAATGTGCTCACAGTACAACTGTGACTGGCACTGGTTTAAATGGTTATTTTGAATTGGTCCATGTTTGAATTTAAATAAAGCTGTGACCTTGCCCTTTTTTTCCAACTAAATTGTTCTACGTGTGTTTTTCTTAGATGTGGGCAAGGTTAAGGTAATATCAATTGGGATTCAGGCCTATGCTCATCAGTAGTCTTGCAATAGGGCATTGCTTTATTCTTCATAATCAACAACACACCTGTGAACGAGCCCTAATAGAGGATCTTAAAATATCCAAGGATGATATCAGTAGCTTAAAAGTTTCTGTGACAAATACTGATGCTATCCACTAGCAACCTAAAATAGAAAACAAAAGATTACAGAGAGAGGTTAATCAGCTTGTGCAGAGGCTAAAGGATGCAGAGAGTGAAGTTAAATGGCTGTCTGCATCTTCCAGCAAGGAAAAGTTTGTTTATTTTCTAAATACAATAGATAATAATGTGGCTTACAGTACACAGATATTTCAAATTTCAGCAGGAAAGTATCCACATCTACCATATGTGTATGTGCTAGTGTGAATAAATCGCCAGACGGAAAGAGCACTTTCAAAATTGCTCCTATGTCTTGTAAGCAGCCAGAAAATGTTTTGTTAATAAGGTTTTAGCTATTGAATATTCACAGTTTAAAAATAAGTTTGTTGTTAGGAGATGCTTTAACACTTTAGAGAAGATAAAATGTTACATGTGTGGATTATTAGACCGCATTGCAGTATTTTGCTTGACCTCGTATGGTGAAAATCCAGTGAGACAATATCAATATATAGTAGAAGTACAAGACACAATTTTGAGATGTACTCCCCATGTTGGGGAACATGGTCTAGGTTTAGTAGATATGAAAAGTCTAGATCTTGAGTCCCAGTACAAACTTTTAAGGCAGAGAATGAATCATTACTGGCTGAGAATAAGCAATTGAAAATGGAACATAATGTGTTTTTGAAAGAGGAATGCTTGTGTATATGTCCCCTTAGGAAACAAACTTTATGGTCAGCACCACTCTCTCTGCTGCCTGACCACGTCTTAGATTGTGTGATAATATTACTGACCCTGCTATTACATATTACGTCATAATCACGTGACATCTTCAGAGCCTTCTTCTAGATTAGTGCACAAATACATGTGAGTGTAGTTTTAATAAAGGGAGTTTTAACAGAAAGCACTATGAGTGCAATACTTTTATTTTGAGCAGAAAAAATGGTGGAAAACTAAAAAGGTGGATCCTGGACCTGTTACCCATTAACCACTTGCTGACTGGTGATAGCTGAATGACGGCTTAACCACGGCCGGCCAGTTCTGGGAGGGCGTCATATGACATCCTCCCGTGATCGTGCTTCCCGCACGCCCCTGGCAGTGTGCATCGGGAACTGTAAGTATTGGCTGTGTCCCTCAGACACAACACATCACAAAGAGGGAAGTGATTGGCCAATTACAGCAGCTGTTTACATTTGTGATCACTTGTCATTGGACAGAGCGATTATAAATGTAAATACAGCAGGGTCATGGCTGGGTTTTTTCTCTCCTTTCCTCATAACCAATACCGAGTGTGAGGAAAGGAGAGAGAATCGGTTCCTAAACAGTGAGTGTGCTCATCAGTGCCCTATCTGTGCTCATCAGTGCTCATCTGTGCTCATCAGTGCCTGCCAGTGAGTGCATATCATTGCCCATCAGTGCTCATCGATGCCCATATGTGCCCATCACTGCCAATCTGTGCTCATCAGTGCCCACCAGTGAGTGCCCATCTGTGACTATCAGTGCCCGCTAGTGCTCATCGATGCCCATCAGTGCTCATCGGTGCCCGTCAGTGCCCATCTGCACATATCAGTGCTCATCGGTGCCCACCTGTGCATATCAGTGATCATCAGTGCCCATCTGTCTACATCAGTGCTCATCGGTGCCCGTCAGTGCCCATCTGTGTACATCAGTGCTCATCGGTGCCCAGCTGTGCATATCAGTGCTCATCAGTGCCCACCTGTGCATATCGGTGCTCATCAGTGCCCATCTGTGCACATCAGTGCCCATCAGCGAGGGCTCAACAGTGCCCATTAGTGAGTTATCAGTACTCATCAGCGCTGCTTCATCACTGCAGCTCATCAGTTACCATCAGTGCTACCTAATTACTGCAGCTTATCAGTTACCATCAGTGCCACTTATTCGTACACATCAGTGCCACCCTATCAGTGGATCCTCATTAGCACCCATCAGTGCTCATCAGTGGTAGTTTATCAGTGCAGCCTCAGTGCAGTGCATTTTTGCACATCAGTGCAATTTCATCAGTGCTCATTAGTGCAGCCTCATCAGCACACCCTCATCAGCACCCAGAAGTGCACCCCCATCAGCACCCAGAAGTGCACCCTCATCAGCACCCAGCAGCAGCCTCGTTAGCACCGAGCAGCAGCCTCATCAGCACCCAGCAGTGCAGTCTCATTAAAGCAGCCTCATCAGCACCCAGCAGTGCAGTCTCATCTTTCCCAGTATGTCTAAAATAATATTTTCATGGGAGTAGGCCTGAGTCTGATTCTGATTTAGATTTAGAGCCTGTTTTAAGCAGTGGGTCTGCTACATAATCGAAGGAGAAGGAAAGTGTGCCCACCAAGCAAAGGCTTTCTGGTGAGGAGCAGGCTACCACAAGTAGTGCAGTGGTAACCACTAGTAGAGCAGTGACTTCCACCAGAAATGGAGAACATCAAGAAAGGCCAGGTACTAGTGGGGTGTTACCTCAGCCCCAAAGGGTTAGGACCCATGCCGCTCTTCCATATGCCCTTCAAAACCCCTTATGGCTTTCCCCTAACTCTGGAGCAGCTAAAATCCCCCCTTTTACTGCCCAGCCAAGAGTCCAGGTGAACACAGAAAATTTTGCCCTCATTGATTTTTTAAATTTAATTTTTACCAACGACTTGCTAAATTCAGTTGTGGACCAGTGCAACCTCTATGACCAATAATTCATAGCCACCAACCTAGATTCAAGTTATGCCCGTCCCTATGAATGGAAGCAGTTAACTGGAGGAATTTAGAACCTTTTTGGGCCTCACATTTACAAAAAAAATCAATTGCACTCCTACTGGTCTACCCACCCTATCTATCACATGCCAATTTGCTCATCAGTCATGTCCAGAACAAGATACCTAATGATCATGCTGTTCCTCCATTACAACGATAACACCCAGTGCCTTCCCCAAAATTACCCAGTATATGATAAATTTTATAAAATTCTGCCACTCCTTGTTTCTCCAATAAATTTGCCCATTTATTTGTCCCATACAAAAACATCTGTGTGGATGAGTCGGTTGTCCCCTTCACTGGCAGGCTGAGCTTCAAGCAGTTTATCCCCAGCAAAAGGGCCCGATATGGGGTAAACTCTATAAATTATGCGACAGAGCCATGATGTTCGTGTACGCCTTTCTCGTGTATGAAGGAAAGGACACCCAGCTGCATCCCCCTGAATGCCCATATTACATTGGAGCAAGTGGAAAAGTCATTTGGGAGCTTGTATTTCCACTCCTTGAAAAGGGTTATCATCTATATGTTGATAATTTTTACACTAGCTTGCCCCTTTTCTGCAATCTTTACCAAAGGAGAACATTAGCATGTGGCACCATGAGAGCTAGTAGGAAGGGCTTCCCGCAAAGGCTGGTGAACACAAGACTACAGTGAGGGGAATCGGTGAGATTGCGGGACGAAGAGATATTGACTATGAAGTGGATGGACAAACGAGACATCTACATGCTCTCATCAATTCATAATGACACCCACGTGCAAATCACCAGACGAAATGGTACAATCCAAAAACCAGAATGTGTCTATGATTATAATTTGTTAATAGGGGGGACTTCAATGATCAGATGATCCAGCCCTACCTTGCTTTAAGAAGAACCGACCATTGGTACAAAAAAGCTCCATTTATTTTTTCAATTTGGCCATTTATAATACATATGTGATCTACCAGAAATCCACTCCTGATGGCAAAGAAAGGACACCCATGTCCTTTCTTTGCTATCAGGAGGAAATTGTCACTGCCCTTTTGTACCCTGGAGGCCCACCAGAAAGTGATCACTCAGATGCAGTGAGTAGACTCCATGAATGCTATTTTCCTGAAAAAGTCTCTCCTCGAGAAAGAAGTCAAAGATGTCAAAATAAATGTTGGGTGTGCTCCAGAAGAAGAGTTAGACAAGACACCAGTTTTTATTGTCCTTCCCAACCTGGAATCTGCATAGCTGACTGTTTCCGCTGTTACCATACTTCACTACAATATTAGTGAAGTATGGTAAATGTAATTCTGAATTTCTTGCCATTCACTCCTCATGCCTCTGCCTGCTCCTTAGCCTGTTATTTGACAACGCCACTGCCTGCTGCCTAAACTGACCATATCTCTGCCTGCTCTGAAACTGACCTCTGCTTGCCGTCTAAACTGTCAACCACGTTTTTGCCTGCTATCTCAACTGACCTCGGCTTGTTAATTGACCATGTTTTTTGCTTGCCGCTTGGACTTATCTTCTGCCCTACTACTGTAGTAGTAGGATTCAAAATAACACAGGGGTCTCACATATGTGAGGGGCTTCAGAATAGTTTTTCGAAGTGGAAAAAACAAAGTTTTTGGTTTTCTCTGGGTTTTATAATTCCCAGAAAAGGATCTGTTAGCCTGGAGGCTTCAAAGAGATGGGTGGGATAAAGCCTCTACCCCTGTGCCCAGGCCTTACCTAACCGAGGCCCTAAGCCTGATATTTCTGCATGCTGCCAACTTATTGTCAACATGCCTCTGCCTGCTGCATGAATTGACCACACCTCTGCCTGCTATCTGTACCATGGACCATGTTCCTGCCTACTACCAAGACTGATATTTTGGCTGTGCTGACCATGTCTCTGCCTTCACAATTCCTTTGGCTGCTGCTGACCACATCTCTGCCTGCTGCCTGGACCAATGGTTTGGCTGTGCTGATGATATCTCTGCCTGCTTCCTGTACTGACTATGGACAATAATCCTGTCTGCTGCCTGGACAATTGCTTTTGTTGTCACTGACCACGTACCTGCCTGCTGCCTTTACCAAAGCTCTCCTCTGTGGACAACTGCACTACTAAAACCACAGGTAATCTTTTGCTTACTATTTTTTCAGCAGAATGCATTTTGGGATGTAATTCTTGGTATGTACACGCTATGTGTTAGAAATATGAATGGCCTTCAAAAATGATCAGTTGTCTGGAAATTAGATGTGTAATTTATGTCCCCAGAACACCTGACGATGCTACCTGGATGTCAGGACTCTGTATATGGCCAGGCTGTGGAAAAATCTCACACATTTGTTATTGCCATACTCAGAAGAGGTAGCAGAATGTATTTTCTTTTTTTTTGGGGGGGGGGTTGGTATTTACATGCCATGTTTTAAAAATATCTTATAAATGGACAACTTTGTGTAAAAATTAATACATTTTCATTTTCTTCCCGCATATTCTGAAAACTTTGGGAAATAATTGACATGTTCAAAAGACTCATTATGCCTCATGGAATATATGTTGGGGTGTTTGCTTCTCAAAATTGGGTCATTTTGTGGGTAATTCCATTGTCCTGGTGCATCAGGACCTTCAAAAATGTAAGAGGTAGTTAAGATATTAGATGTGTAATTTATGTCCCTAGAACACTTGATGGTGCTCCTTGCATGTTGGGGCTCTCTATGTGGTCAGGCTGTGGAAACGTCTCACGCATTTGGTATAGTTATATTCAGGGGGAGTAGCAGAATGTATTTTGGGGTGTATTTTGTGGTATTTACATGCTATGTGTTAGAAATATCTTGTAAATGGACAACTTTGCATAAAAAAAAATTTCATTTTCTTCCCGCATATTCCAAAAACTTTTGGAAATAAATGACATGTTCAAAATACTCATTATGCCTCACGGAATATA
The DNA here is from genome assembly GCF_062004578.1 of Staurois parvus. NCBI lineage: Eukaryota > Metazoa > Chordata > Amphibia > Anura > Ranidae > Staurois > Staurois parvus. Next base: position 12,190,820 of record NW_028318157.1, read on the forward strand.
CGTCGGGGTGTTTTCTTCTCAAAATGGGGTCATTTTGTGGGTAATTCCATTGTCCTGGTGCTCTAAGGCCTTCGAAGGTGTAATAGGTAGTCAAGATGTTAGATGTGTAATTTACTGTATGTCCTTAGAACACCTGATGGTGCTCCTTGCATATTGGGACTCTCTATGTGGTCAGGCTGTGGAACAATTATCACATATTTGGTATCATTATATTCAGGAGGAGTAGCAGAAATTATTTTGAGGTGTAGTTACAAGTATACCTGTGCTGTGTGTGAGAAATAACTTGTTAATATGACAGTTTTGTGGGGGGGGGGGGATGTAATTTTCCAAAGAATTGTGGGAAAAAATTACAACTTCAAAAAACTCACCATGCCTCTTACTAAATACTTTACAATGTCTACTTTCCAAAAAGGGGTAATTTAGGGGGTATTTGTACTGTCCTGGCTTGTTAGGGTCTCAAGAAATGAGATATGCCATTGGTACATAAGGTGTGGTTAGGTGTCATCAATTTTCAGTGATTGGTACCATAGCTTGTAGACTCTATGGCTTTCTCACAGACAACATAATATGCACTGATTTATGTTATTTTTACCAAGGAAATGTAGCAGTATACATTTTGGTCAAAATCTATGAAGACAAATTACTTATTTCCTAATTGTATATTAGAAACTAAGAAAAACACATTTTTTCCCAACATTTTTTGTTTTTTTTCGTTTATAGTGCAAAAAAAAAAAAAAAAAAAACAAAAGAAATCTCTATTTGTGTGAAAAAAAGGACAAATATTTTATATGGGTACAGTGTTGCATGACTGAGTAATTGTCATTCATAGTGTGAGAGCGCTGAAAGCTGAAAATTGGCCTGGGCAGGAAGGGGGGTATAAGTGTCCAGTAGGCAAGTGGTTAAAGGGGAAAAAAATGACAATTTATGTACATGTCACATAATGCTTTTTCCTCAGTCCCTATATGTGTCAGCACTGATATGTGTTCATATCATGCATTTTCTTTTGTTTGGCATGACTAAGTTAAAAGGGCATCAGATTGATATGCTGCAGCTTATGAGACTTATGGTGGTTGGCTAAAAACAGGTATAATAAAGTAAAATTTTACTTAAAATTAATTTAGTTTGATTATTTCTGAAGCCACAAATAACTGGTAACATCACATGTTTATGTATTTTGAAATCAAGCTATTGTGTCTCTTTGACTGACACCACCTAATATTCTCTGTGACCATTTTTAACCTGATAAAGGTATGATGCATTAAGTGGCTGCATATGGTAGCCAAGGATGTAATTATGGGCACTAATGTGTAGCACCAGCCAGGGTTCCACACCATTACGGCTTGTAGAACTGGATGAAGATTCCAGTAAAAGGATTTGGTGTTTGCTATGTTGACAAGATCACCAATGGAGACTGGAAAGGTTATAGATCCAGTGTGTTAATCAACAGAAGGCTTGGCACAGTTATTTGCAGGTATGTGACAATGGATGAATAAGGAGCGCGTTAGAATCAGAGAAAATAGTTGAAGGTTACTACCATCCAAATTCTTAAATGTGGCAATGTGAATGGGTCTCAGTACATTTATAGCAATTTTTTTTAAACAAAGGTTCATGAAATTCAGAATTTCAAAGTAAGCATTGCTTTGAATGAATAGGTCTTAAAAGTACTCCTCAGGAAACCTGTGGTCACAATAAGAAAGTAGAGTATACAGTGAAAGTAACACATTTTGACTAATAAAGTATAAGCATAGCAGTGCTATGCCACTGCTCTTTCACACTGTAAAATGCACTTTTTATTAAAGGAAAACATCAAACAGTCATGTAACTACAACAGGATAGACAGTGGTCTTTTATGGATCAGTGGGGCAGGAACAAGTAGGAGTCGTCAGTGAAGTTTGTAAAAATGTTTGCAATGTATGTTCACCGGACACTTTATTAGGTACACCTGTTCAATTGCTTGATAACACAAATTTCTAATCAGCCAATCACATGGCAGTAACTCAATGCATTTAGGCATGTAGATGTGGTGAAGACGACTTGCTGAAGTTCAAACCGAGCATCAGAATTGAGAAGAAAGGGGATTTAAGTGACTTTGAACGTGGTATGGTGGTTGGTGCCAGAAGGGCTGGTCTGAGTATTTAAAAAACTGCTGATCTACAGCAATTATAATGCACAACCATCTCTAGGGTTTATAGAGAATGGTCAGAAAAGGAGAAAATATCCAGTGAGCTGCAGTTGTGTGTACAAAAATGCCTTGTTGATGACAGACATCAGTGGAGAATGGGCAGACTGGTTGTTGCGACATTCAGATAGTAGGGTCAACATTTTGCATAAACAACATGAAAGCATAGATCCACCCTGCCTTGTATCAACGGTTCAGGCTGGTGGTGTAATGGCATGGGGAATATTTTCTTGGAACTAGCAAGGTATACCTAACAAAGTGGCTGGTGAATGTATAGAACTTAAATCAATGCATAACCCAGAGAAGCTAGTAGCTGTTAGTCACATTCAGCTAGATTTGTTATGTAATGTTAAGGATTCTTTACAGCTTATCCAAGCAGCTTATTTGGTTTCAGGAATATATCTCACCACTTATAGCCACACCAGTAATGTGATTGCATTAATTCAATTACCATTAAATGTATCAAGATCAATATTATTGTAATTGAACATTTTTCTGCTTAGACAATAAATGCAATAATAGTTACCTGCACTTTTCGAAGACAGGTACACTTTTATGTTGAACATGAAAAAATGTGCTGAGAAACTGAATTGCTATTGTCCAGATGATTTAGATGTGGTTGTTTGGCATTCAATATACTATCAATAGCAGCAAAAAATATAATAGACAAAGGTTCTAGCTTTCAGTACTACAGACAAAGTAAACCTTGGGAACAAAACAGTGAAAATAGAGGTCAGAACATAGAATGGTGAAAGGAAAAGTAATAAAAGGAACAACATCAGGCAAGACCAAAGTGGAAAAAAGAACATATATTGACTTTTGTCCTAATACATTTTCAACCTCCCAGATACACAGTATATATTGTAGCTGTCTCTGTCTATCACACAGCTTCATCTTTATCTATATACAGTAGCTTTTTGTAACTGAAAAAAGACCACATATAGGTATAGATTAATTTATTAACTGTATGACAACTTTTAATCATAAAAGAAAGTTAAAAGGACATGTTGTTAGTTCTTTTAGCTGTAAGAATGAGCTGAGTCACAGTTCATGATGGATCAGACTGCTTTCCTTGAGGCAGGTGCTTCAGGATAAGCAACTCATGCAATCCCAATTTGTTTTATTTTGCCACATGTGCATTTATTATAATATTGGGGACTTGAAAATAGAGTGTTGAGATGAAGACTTAATAAGAAGCAAATGGGTGACAAATATTATATTGTTTTGTGTTTTAAACAACATTATAAATAAGCTCCATAGATATATTTTAAATGAATTAGTAGCCCTGGTATACAGAGTAACATTTTAACCTTTTGAACATCATTTTTGAATGACAAATGTAAATTGTAATGATATAAGATATGCAGTCACCAGTCAATGTCATTAAAAGTTGACCAAAGATGATTCAAAGGTTAGATGTGAGAATATAAGGGTAACATAAGGCATTTTACAAAGGTTGTCAAGTTTAAGGGTATTCATCAAGCAAGCAAAGGTAAAGCTCCTTAGTACAATAATCATTTATTTTAAAATTCATATACTAACATTCTATAGCAAATACAACTTTTCCTTAACAAACTTGCAATATGATCTTATTACATTAACATTACACATAGGGGTTGATTTACTAAAACTGGAGAGTGCAAAATCTGGTGCAGATGTGCATAGAAACCAATCAGCTTTCAGTTTTTCTTCTCTCAAAGCTTAATTGAACAAGCTGAACTTAGTGGTTGATTTGCTACCATGCACAGTTGCACTAGGTTTTTCACTCTCCAATTTTAGAGCTGATTTACACTATGTCAGCATATGAATCACACAGGAATGCACTGTGCATTCCTGTGCTATTCACATATGGTTTTGTGTGGTGCAATTTCAACCCATTCATTTTGAATGGGCTAAACTTTCACTGCACTGCACCAAAGTAGTACATACACTACTTTCTAAAATGCACTGCACCCAGATTGCATGATACAAAAGTATCATGCAATCCAGTGTGGGTAAATGCATTGTATTTTGTGAACTGTGTTTGTGGTGTAATTAACAACTTGCCTACTGGGTACTTATACCCCCTTCCTGCCCAGGCCAATTTTCAGCTTTCAGCGCTGTTGTGCTTTGAATGACAATTGTTCAGTCATGCAACATTGTACCCATATGACATTTTTATTCATTTTTCACACAAATGTAACTTTGTTTTGGTGGTATTTAATCACCACTGGGTGTTTTATTTTTTGCACTATAAACAAAAACAGAGCAAAATATATGAAGAAAAAAAAGGTTTTCTTTGTATTATAAAATGTTGCAAACAGGTAAATCTTCTTCTTCACTGATGTGCGTTGATGAGGCTGCACTGATAGGCAGCACTGATGGGCACTTATGAGGTCTCACAGATAGGCAGCACTGATAGGAGGCACTGATGAGCTGGCACTGATGATGCTGCACTGATAGGCAGCACTGATAGGTGGCACTGATGAGCAGCACTGATGGGCACAGGTGGGTGGCACTAATAGGCACTGCTGAGCACAGGTGGGTGGCACTGTAGAGCATAGGTGGGTAGCACTCATGGGCACAGGTGGATGGCACTCATGGGCACAGGTGGGTGGCACTGCTGGGCACTTATCATTAGGGCACTGATCATCAGTGCCCTGATGATCAGTGCCAATCAATTCTCTGACAATTGCCGGTTATCAGCAGTACTTTCCTCATGCTGTGCTTACTGTAATTACCCGGTGATCTGCTGTGTCATTAGACACATGATCACATGGTAAAAGTCCACTGTGATTGACCATTTACTGTATCACGTGATCAGCGGTATCAGCGATCACCGGCAGCTCCGGGTGCACACCGCTGGGGGCGTGTTCTGGAATGACGGCTATGGGTGTCGACCCAAAACTAGACAACCGAGCTGTTGCTGTTTTTTGGCTATAGCGCGGTAGGGAAGAGGTTAAGGTTGTATTGACACCTGCTGCAGATCACAAATTGAGTGCATTTTGCATATGGTCTGAATCGCACAGGAATGCACAGCATGTTTCTGTGCGATTCATGTGTGGGCATGGTGTGAACCTGCCCTTAGTAAATGAACCCAATAATGTCAAATAAATAATGACATAGTAAATGTGAATCGAAAGTTAATGTTGCTTTTATCAAAGAAAAGGTAGTAGTCCTATAGGACCACACCTCCAACAGGGGCCTTTTACAGAGGTATAGAGAGGAGAATTATCCAAATAAAGATTATTGGAATAATGGACTAAAGATTACTCACTCAATGGAGGAGACTTACTAAAAATGGACCACTGAGAATCTGGTGCAGCTGTGCATATGGGGCCAATCAGCTTCTAACCTCAGCTTGTTCAATTAAGCTTTGACAATAAAACCTGGAAGCTGATTGGTTATTTTGCAGAGCTGCACCAGATTTCGCACCATGGAATTTTAGTAAATAACCCCTATGTAACTTCAAGCTCTGTGCAGACTTTTCTGATAACCACTAAGCCAGTTACAGGAGCAGGGGGTGGTGTGATTCCAAGAAATCCTGTCTGCAAAATACTTTCTCCATTATATTATTATTTTCTAGCAGCTATGCAAGGTCAAGATTTGTAAGTAACATTTCATTACAAGGTGGCCTGCGTTTCTTTCCTCTAAGAATATACAATAACCATTATTACTGCTTGAAAACATTTTTCTTTTCTTTCTTTCTTTTTTTTTATAAGTTGCTATTTAAGGCTCGCTCAAGGAGTTCTAGGTTTCCAGACCACTATAACTTAGCCCTCACATTTGTTTCTGACATGAAATAATTTTATTATGCAGTCATGAAATTAGATTTCCTACAGAGTGTTTTGGTTTTTAGTAGTCTGCTGCAGAAAGCTTAAATCTGTGTTGTGGACAATTCTTCAACCAATATAAATCTTGTTCACAAACTATTTTTAATATATTACAATTAACATAGCTTGCATTTGTGTGTTTTTTTCTAAAAGATTTATATTTAAGCTTTTTTTTATTTATGTGGAAGATTGAACCCTTTAGTTTCATGCCAGTTTAATGCTTTATCTGTAAGATATCTTTCACCCCATAATAAATGTCAAGAACATCCATTAAAATAAATGTGAAAAAATTATGGCACACTTTACTACAACCCCTGGTAAAAAGTATGAAATCACCGCTCTTGGAAAATGTTCATTTAATTTCCACCATAGATTTTCAATTGGATTGAGGTCCGGACTATTTGCAGGCCATGCCATTGACATAATGGGGTTTATTTACTAAAGCTGGAGAGTCCAAAATCAGACTCCCTTCTGCATAGAAACCAATCAGCTTCCAGGTTTCATTGCCAAAGCTTCATTGAACAAGCTGAGGTTAGAAGCTGATTGGTTTCTATGCAGAAGGGAGTCTGATTTTGGACTCTCCAGCTTTAGTAAATAAACCCCAATAGGTCTTTCTTGAAGGAAAGTTTTCATGGCTTTTGTCCAATGGAAAGATGAACTATCATCCTGAAAAATTATGTCACCATCTCCAAACATCCTTTCAGTTGATGGAATAAGAAAAGTGTCCAAAATCTCAACATAAACGTGTGCATTTATTGAAGATTTAATGATGGTCATCTTCCCCGTACCTTTACCTGACACGCAACCCCATATATCAATGATTGTGAAAATTTGCATGTTTTCTTCAGGCAGTTGTCTTTATACATTTCATTGGAATGGCACCAAACAAAAGTTCCAGTATCATCACCCTGCCCAATGCAGATTTGTGATTCATCACTGAATATCACTTTCATCCAGTCATCCACAGTCAATGATTGCTTTTCTTTAGCCCACTGTCACCTTGTTTTTCTCTGTTTAGGTGTTAATGATGGTTTTCATTTGGCTTTTCTGTATGTAAATCCCATTTCCTTTAGGCAATGTCTTACAGTTCGGTCACAGACATTGACTCCAGTTTCTGCCCATTTGTTTTGTCGTGCATTTTCTGTTTTCAAGGCATATTACTTTAAGCTTTCTATCTTGACGCTTTGATGTCTTCCTTGGTCTACCAGTATGCTTCCCTTTTACCACCTTCCCATTTAATTTGTACTTGGCCCAGATTTTAGACACAGCTGACTGGGAACAACCAACATCTTTTGCAATATTCTGTAATGATTTATCTTCTTGAAGAGATTTTGTAATCCTCTCCTTTGTTTCAACTGACATCTCTCCTGTTGGAGCCATGATTTATGTCAGTTAGCTTGGTGCAACAGCTCACCGAAGTGTGCAAGCACTCTTTTTTAACTGCAGACTAATTAGCAGATGCAATCTGATGCAGATGTTTGTTTTAGAACTGCAAAGTGCATGGTGATTCCATCATATAATATTTTCCCCAGAATTGAGTGATTCCATATTTTTTCCTCTGCTTGATCTGCAAAAACAGTTGCAACTGACTAAATTTTTCTTTCTTTTTTATTTTTTTAAATGTTTCTTAAAGCTAGAAGGTTGGAATGTTATATAAAAATAGTTTTGAGGCTTGTCTGTGATTGTTTTTTTTCTACACAATCAAACAGTTGAATAAACATTTTCCAAGAGTGGTGATTGCATACTTTTTGCCAGGGGTTGTAGAAAGCACTGATACAAATTGATGACATATTAATATTATCTGTGTCACATTTCTAGCTACCTGTGTCTGTGAAACATATGTGATACAGTTATATCTTAATTCAAAAGTAGCTATAATCTCCAAGCCACAAGTGAAATCAGTCAGCAAACCAATACTGTTTTCCAGTAAATATGGCTACTATGAAAATACATTTTACAGGCTGAGATAGTATTGCTTGATGAATTACCAGCCAACATTACCAAACAGCTGAACCCATAGGGATATATTTAGCATTGAATGTGACACTAACTAAACCTGTATATTCAACACAAGTTGATTGTTTTGAATATTTTTTTTAAGGTTTGGCTACCTGTTTATACATACCAGGGATTCTAGGTTGTAATAGACCCTCTAAGACCTGTACGACTGCAACTTCTTTGTTTCGTTGTGCTAGGTTGTTCAGTTTACCTATGGACTAATGGAGATTTTCTGTACATTTTTGCCCTTGGTGTGTATAGAATAGGCATACATGCCTTTGGCAAACTAAAAAAAATCACTAAACATTCAGTGGGGATTAGTCTTCCTGGTACGTGTTTTAAGTTACAGTGATATAATCAACTGCGGTGACTGTTTAGTGAATGTCACATTCACTTGATAATAAATATGCCTCTACCTCAGTAATTCTTGTCAAAAACAATTAACTTGCAGGGGACTTCAAATGGAGAAAAGGAGAAAGTCCACACACAAAGGGGAAATTCACAAAGAGCTGTGGAAGCATGTGTAGGGATCTGCTGCCCTCTATTGTTTGTATTGAAAAATGCCTGGGCTGCTGATATATTATGTATGCACATCCTGTCTCTGGGTCATCGGGATGAAAACCCCAGAAGGAGTAAGTGGAGTGAAGTCTAAGACCACATGTCCTGTGACAGAAGTTTATCTGTCTCCTTGATGTTATCTTACATGCATTATACCAAATATTTAAGTCTGTTAAGCTGTGTGCATGTGTAGTAGTCACCTTGCTGTATATTAGTAGGTAAACCTATTTATTCCAATAGAGTTTTTATTCCACTCCTGTTATTTTAGGTAACCCTGTCTCTTCTAGTCTGGGATTCTATAGCTAGTTTCAGCTTAGGTCTTGATAACAAGCATAGGCTAGAGCCTGGTTAAGCATCCGACTGCCACTTGTGGCAGTTAGAGGTCCACTTGCATGACAGATTATAAATGACTAGGGGCTAAGACACAGAGTAGATAGGCATACTATGAGTTCCAGTACCACACCACATTTAGGGCTGGGGAGAATCTACATTCCAGGATGGTTGGACAGTATGTCGGAGACCTGAAGACAAGTGGTGATGATTAGATCCTTCAACCAAAGAATGATACCATAGGGGTTCCTGCAACTGAACTTTGCTGCAGCAATCCTCTGGAGGTATCCTTGCTAATAATTAAATATACCCAGATATATGTGCACAACTCCACCAGGCCCTTTGCTGATAATACCTGTTTGTACATTTGATGTATGTACAAATATTAATATTAAATAAAGCTTGTATTATTACCATATTGGTATGCACTTGCATACTTATGGCTAATGGTATATGCTGGTTTCAGTAGTTTCTCAATCCCCAATTATTTTAATTAGATTATTGGTTAATTTCAATGAAGGGTAAATAATGCCCTCTGTTCAATAAGGTCCTGTCCTATATGGAGGCACTGCCAACTTTATTATCAAACCCACTGTTCCACTCAGGGGAGGTTCTGGTTTTCTTGCTTATCTACAGCTTTAGAGCAATATCATGTTGGGGGGGGGGGCAATCAGTTTTCTGTATTCTGGCTGTGACAGGCAAAGCAAAGAGAAGAGAGAGAGCTGGAGCTGCAAGCTCCAATCTCACAGCCATTCCTGTTTCTTGCTCAGCTCAGAGTGGAGGATAAAGGAAGATGTTTACCCTGTGTAACCTCTGCTCATGCTGTGTACTCACTGCTTGGGTAGAGGGGGACTGAGCTGCTTGCTGAAAGCTTACATCCCCGTACAAGAAATTCACACCTGCCAGTAATCCCCAGCAGTTTTCTACATGGAAACTGACATATTCCCTCTTTTATTCAGGTGCAGAGTTGTACTAGTTTCTATTTTACTGAAATAAAACTGGCTCAGGTGGTGCAGATGGCCCTGAAACAGATCTATCAGCTTAGTTAATGTTGCACACACCACTTCTGATAGCCTTCTGCACCATTATATTGGTGCAGGGAGCTTAGTTAAAGTATAAAGGCAAAACTTTTTTTTCAGTTTAGGACTGAGTGGAGATGGATTAGAACACATATTAGGTTTTTATTGCTACCTCTGCGCCCATTAGAGAGTTTCACCCCCTCTATCTATCCTGTTTACCAATATCATTGAAAGTGAAAGTAAAGGAAACCCCTATTTTGAGTTGTTCCAAGAAAAGTAATGGAGGAGACGTTTTCCAATGGGGACACTAGTTCCGGTGAACTAGGGGTCCCCAAGGAATTACCCTAATTTGCAGGGATTTTCTATCACTTCCTGTTTTCATTGTGGGAGTGGAAGCAAAGGTAGGTCTCCCCAATGGGTTGCAGGTGGCAAAAAAATAAACTGAAAGGGGATAGAACCCTCCATTGCTCTATTCAAAATGAAAACAAAAGTGTTGCCTATAGTTCTACTTTAACTCCCTGGTATGTTCACTAAAAAAAATATCTTTCTACCAAATAAACAGAAGATCCAAGATAATTTTCTGATGAGTTTCCCAGTGTGCTTTATTTACACTAAGAACTCTTTGATGAAGCAATGAGTACAAAAAAAAATCAGATTTATTTTGTGTCCTGTGCAAATTTTGAAATAAACATGATTTAATAAAATGACATACAGTAGTGTGCAGTTACATAATTATTAAGGCCAAATAAAGACCAGTTCATCCAGTTCTGATGAGTGTGTGTGTTTATGTCACTACACTTTTTCATTTTCCTGTATATAGTATTCTCTTAAAAACACATCCAAAAGATTTTTTTGAAATTATCTACACCCCTTACTGACACCACCAGCTGTGGAAGTGAGTTCCACATGCTTCACATTCTAACAGTAGAGAACCCCTTATGTAGTTTCAGATTGAACTGCCTCTCATCCAACTTCAATGTGTGGCCACACGTATTCTTTAAATACCTTAAGTTAAAAAATGTTTTACTTTACAATTCAAGTATATATATATATATATATATATATATATATACACACACACACACACACTATTTTGCCAAAAGCTATTCGTATGCATCCCGATATTAAGGGGCTGGATGTTGCCGGCTCTCAGCATAAGTTATCCCTGTTTGCTGATGATATATTGTTGTCAATTACAAATCTGGGGGTCACTCTGCCAAACCTACTTGCGGTTTTGGATTCCTTCAATGCTCTATCGGGCCTTCATGTCAACCCTGCTAAATCTATGGCCAAGTCGGTTACACTTTCATCATCGTTGTTGGCGACTCTGAAACATTTTGTCAAGGCCTGGACTAGAACCTGGGACCTTGACTGTTTCTGGCAGTAACTCTTCCCACTGAGCTACCTGGGATGCTGGACAACACTCTGCCTGATCCATTGGACAATCCTGCCTTGTTTTCTGCTGAACCTTGAACTCCTTGCTCCTCCCATGAACTTCCTGATTTAAGCCATGTCTCTGCACTTCCTGTTTGCCAGATTATTGTGCCTTCTCCGGCCAGTATCTCACTTTTGTCTCTCCTGCTGCCGTCCATACCTTCACTACCGATCTTTGGCTTGTTCCTTGACTACGATTCTGCCTCATCCCAACCTGCTACCACTTGTTATCGACCCTTGGCTTGTTTACTGACTACGCTTCTGCTAGATTCCTACCTGCCATATCAGTTACTGGATCCTGGCTTGCTCACTTCCTGGTGGGGCGATCCTGAGAACTGCAACCTGGTACTAACACGCAACAAAATCCATCTCCACCATCAGGAGCTCTGGTGAATACTGGTTAGTGCTTAGACCCCCACACCTCAGGTGAGCCTGCGTCATCTGCCAGGGTGACCTGCTTGTTTACCTATCCTGTTTGTTGGTCTGCTGCTATAGCTACTGGTCCCCGAACCTGACCTCACACCGTGACACATTTGTTCCCTTTTCAATGGCTCTTGGCCTTACCGTATTTGAGGATTATGCTCACCCCATCTTATGAGGAACTTTATCAGGCTAACTTGCCCTCTGGTTTTAAGGATTTGACAGAGATTTTGTCCTACTGGACTAATTTTCCGTTTTCATGGTTCAGTAGAATTAATGCTATTCGTATGACTTATCTTCCTAAATAATTGTATGTGTTTTGAGTTTTACCGGTCCCTGTCCCTTCACATATATTGCGCATTCATCAGTGGAGACTTCTGTCTTTTGTCTGGGGCTCCACCCAACCTAGAATTAACAAACAGATTTTATTTGCCCGTAAGACTGAGGGAGGGTTGTCCGTCCCTAATATTCAGGCTTACTATTTAGTGGCTAATATTGCTCCCTTAGCCCATCTTCACGCAATTCTCACAATATCCCCTTGTGGACTACAGTAGATCTGATGGACTCCCACCCAATACCACTCTCTTGTTTACCATGGCGTTCCCTTATTCATCGCCCTTCACCTCTTAGTCCGACATTGACACACAAGCTTCGACTTTGGGATTATATTATATATTCTGCTGGTCTCATTTCTGCCCATTTGCCTATGCTGCGTTTGCTCCATAACCCACTATTTTCCCCAGGCCTTGACAATCCCGGACAGTTCGCATGGTGGCTAGCCCATGGATTCGACGATGTGCATTCTTTGCTTTCTCCCACCCGGATACTCACCTTTGAGACTCTGCATTCTTCTTATGATATCCCGTTGCGGGAGCACTGTGGCTACCTTCAACTTCATCACTTTCTCAATACATTAATACATGCACATTCGGGACCCTATAGGCTGACCCCCTTTGAAAGCCTTTGTAGACATAGACCCCATGCCCGGGGCTTGATCTCTCTTGTCTACTCCGCTATTATTTCTTATAGAACGCCCCCAGTTCGTTATCGTTATCATCAGCAATGGCAGTCGGAACTCGGGGGAAGTCTGGATCAGCAAGACTGGCAGATCATAACCCAAGCATTGTCTAAATGTTCAAGGAATGTTATTTTTTTAGAGAATGCCTATAAGGTCCTCTATAGATGGTATTACACGCCTGCCCATCTGGCTCGTTTTATGCCTGCATACTCCCCGACTTGCTTTTGGGGCTGTCAACAAGTAGGCACCATGGCCCATATTTGGTGGACTTGCTCTAAGGTTTGCAGACTGTGGATCAGGGTTTATGCCCTTCTTCCCACTGTGTTTCATACAGACATTAAGCGCAACCCATACAAGGCGCTATTATTTAACCGTTTCAATACCGTGCAATTTTACACCTTCCTGCCCAGGCCATTTTTCAGGTTTCAGCGCTCTCACAATTTGAATGACAATTGCGCGGTCATACAACACTGTACCCAAACTAAAATTTTATCATTTTCTTCACACAACTAAAGCTTTCTTTTGGTGGTATTTAATCACCGCTGGGGTTTTTATTTTTTGCTAAATTAACAAAAAAAGACCAAAAATTTTGAAAAAAACCCACATTTTTCTTTGTTTCTGTTATAAAAGTTTACAAATAAATAATTGTTCTTCATAAATTTAGGCCGAGATGTATTCTGCTACATGTCTTTGGTGAAAATAACCCAAATTAGGATGTATTTTTTAGTTTGTAGGAAGTTATAGAGTTCACAAACTATGGTATAGATCTGAAAATTGATCAATCCTGAAGTACTGACAGCCAATCTAATTTCTTGAGGTCCAAGAATGTCAGAATAGTACAGATATCCCCAAATGACCCCTTTTTGCAGAGTAGACAGTCCGATGTACTTCATAAGAGGCATGGCGAGTTTTTTGAAGTTGTATTTTTTTGTCATAATTTTTCGGAAAATGAAAAAATTAAAAAAATAATTTTCACTATTTTTTTTTTTTACATACTGTCACCAGTGCAGTACAGCGTCATCATATAACTGGCATGGCGGTGAACAGGGACACTGACTGGTGACAGTATGAAAAAATATATATATATATATATTTTTTAATTTTTTTCTTATATTTAATTTTTTTATTACATTTTTTTAAATTTTTTTTATGATTTTTTTTTTCATATTTTACTATGACCAAAGTAGTACAATGTTACCATAGTAACATTGTACTACTTTGGGGAAGTGATCAGTATTTTTTTTTTTTTTTTTTTTACACAATTTGCTTATAGCAAAGAATTACTATGCTATAAGCAAGCATTTACCTGAATGAAATCGATTCATTCAGCTTTTTTTTTCTTTTTTTTTTTGTGCTTAGCTGTGATTTGGTCACAGCTAATCACATGACATGTGCATGTGATTAGCTGTGACCATTCACAGCTAGGCACTAGTATACAATGGATGGCATCATGAATGAAGCCATCCATTGTATACAACTGTCATGTGACCTGCTGTGATTGGTCACAGCAGGTCACATGGTACCAGCAACGGGAGCCGGTACTCGGATCTGTCATCGGCCGTGTCCGAGGTGCACAGCCGGTGACAGATCGCACTGCTGCGCCGCTCTGCATTAGCGCAAACTGCGCATGTGCGGGAGCACGCCAAATGGCGTGCACCCGGAGTGCAGAGGCACATTTGAAGCCGCCAAACGGCCATTGGCCGGGCGGCTAATGGTTAAACCATTAGTGGGCCTACTTCGTCCTGAGTGACAGCTGGCATTGCATCTATTCATGGCCATAAACTAACGATCGCAAAGATCTGGAAGACCCCCCTCCTCAGCTTCGAAGCAGTCAAAAATCAGATTAATTTTATATTGGTTAATGAGAAACTGACAGCTATGCTGTTAGACACTAACACAAAGTTTCTACAGATCTGGCTTCCCTGGTTTGATATATCACATATATCAAGCTATAGCCCAACTGTCCAGATTTGACCAGACCCTTTTGTCAATATAAGTTTTTTTTCCGTCGTGACCCCCTGGAGCCCTTTATTTGTCTTTTGTCTTTTCTTTCTGCGTTCCTCCCTTTTCTCTTCTCTGTTCTGTTTGTTTTCATGATATTTGCTCTGATTGTAACTTTTTTTTTTTTTTTTTTTGTTTTTATATAAGAATCGCACCAGCAATAGTATATCTACCTGTTAGACTTCCATGGGAGTCTTGAGCATGGTGTGCCAATGTGCATCTAGTGAGGCTCTGTGTTTCATTTTTCTTGCCTTTTGTATGCAGATTTGGTGATAACCTTTGATCTTAGTTTACTAATTTTTTTTGTCTCTAAATTGTCTGCCATTTTTGCAAACCATTATGCGTTATTTTATATTTTCATATATTGCGCTTGTTTATTTCCTTGTCTATATTTCAGTGCACTTATTGTACTATTCATCAGAAAACTTGTATGTTTTATCACTGTTGGTCAGTGCTCTTGTTTATGACCGTTTCTCTGATGCTGTTTATTCTATAATAAAATCCATTGTAAAAGAAAGAATAGTCAAAATTCCCATAGACACACTCTTAAACTTTGTGGACAGTCTTCCCAGAAGAGTTGAAGCTGTTATAGCTGCAAAGGGTGGGCCAACTCAATACTGAACCCTACGGGCTAAGACTGGGTTGCCATTAAAGCTCATGTGCGTGTAAAGGCTGGCGTCCCAATACTTTTGGCAATATAGTGTAGTATATATACACATCCTATGATGTTCCTGTGTGCATTTGAGAGAAAAAAATTAAGGAGCCTTGGAGTTTGATCCCTTGGAGGGAAAAAGTACATTTAGACCTACTCTTAAACAGGAGGTCATGGTTATTTGGTGAGTCTTCTGGAGTGGCAGTTTTGCACATTGGTAGAGCTGAGCATAGAAGATTCATTGTGCAGAATTGTACAGCTGTGCGACACTTTATAAATGGACACTTTGCTGAAGAGGACATATAGACTTTAATGGACTTTTTTGTCTTTATTGTTTACACTTATAAGGGGATTTTTCACTTATTTAATGCATGCACTCTGTGATGTATATGTGCAATTAAGAACATACATGATTTTACACATAATACTGGTGCTGTATATTGAGAGATATAAGATGAAAAATAATGTTGCCTCAACTCCCACTTTAATTTGTTTTGAGACAGAGCAGGCATTGCATATTGAGCCCCTCATTATCTTGGACACTGAAGCTTGAGGCAGGACCACCACTGCAAAAATATACATAATATTTTGATAACTTTGATTTGAAAAACAAAACAGAAAAATAGTTTTTATTTTTCTCTTTAAAAATGCAGAGAGGATACTTATCAGTTCTGAGGGCATCCCCTGCATTTTTGGCATCCATGCTGAGGCAGAAGACTTTGTTAAGCCAGCCAGTCAGCTTCCTCAGATGGAGTTGAATTTGCCATCTAGGAAGATTCCCAATTTAGGTGGAAATAGCATGGAGTACTCAATGCCTCTGTCTCAGAAGCATTTCTTGACAGCAAGAAAGACAGTTCACTAATGCTGTACAAGAGAGGATAAATCTGGGAAAACAGTTATATGGTTACCTTTAAAGCCAAGATCCCTTGCTAGTCACAGGGCTTGCAGCATAGCAACTTTTTATCCAAAAAAACTCTGTATTTTTGTGATCAACAGCCTGATATTTGCTCTTGCAGGAAGTGATGAATGGGAGTGTGATGTACTCTCTCAAAGATAAAAAAAAGAGAATAGAGCTCCGGAAAGGGAAAATTTTCCCCACACCCAGGGCATTAAAAAAAGTTTCAGAAGATGAGCCCTTGGCCTGTTCAGGAAAGACAAGGAAACGTAAATTATTTCATATCTAGAATGGCTTTCATGTTTGACCAACTCCTATTAGCAAAGGAACAATTCCCTTTCACTGTTTATGTTGTCTGTAACAAGGGGAGAGAAAGCATTCTCAACTGTACTATTTACGAGACTGCTTCAGAGGTGTAGTCAAATAGATTTTGAAACTGGTGATTTAACAGGAAAAAGTGTAGAAGTTTGTGGAGTATCAGGGTCCAGTCCAGAAGTACTGGGTGCAGTGGGAGCAGGAAAGGAAAGAGTTGCCATGTGGTCAATAGTGCCATCCTGGGAGCTATGAAACCATGCCGGTTTTTAGCTGACCTGAGCTGTTTCCCTTGCCCAATCCTAAACATAGTTGGGCAGCTAGAGTGAGAAGAGTTTAAACAATTCAGCAGTGGCGGAGCATAGTTCAGAAACAGAGAATAGCTGCTGAATATATATGCTATTAGAGAGAGAGAGCTGTGGATTCAGGCTATTCAGGAATTTATTGATACAGGCTAATAAAGTTTCTGAAAGGTCCACACTGAGTCAAAGCATGAGCTTCCTTTTTTTGCCAAATAACAACATTACACTAATAGGGGCTTTTATTGTGCTTTACTATTTCTTTAATAGAGACATTGCAAATTAATGAAAAATAGTTTTATTGACTTTCATTCATTGTGGCCAGAAAACCATGATACATATGCATTTGTAATGGGACACTTGTGCTACAACCCACAAAAAGGTTGGTACTTTTTGTCTAGCACCAATAGCAAAAAAAATAATATACTGAAAAAAAAGTTTATTGATCCAGTAGGTTTTTCTGAGAAAAAAAATAGTAATACATTTTTCTCCTAATTAAATATATAATCTATCTATCAATATATCTAGAGAGAAACAGAAATCAGATATCTGTGAAGCTTGCGTTGTTAGCTGTATTTAAACATTGCAATATTACATAAAAAAAAATTAAAAAATTGGACTGTAGGAGGCCATACAGGTAGTGAGCGAAGCCAACAAATGAGAAAATATACCATAAACTGTTAAGTTTATTGTACAAAATTTAAAAGGACATTGTAGTGACCATATCCATGTGATATACACAGGCATAATTCACATCTGTGCTACAGAGAACATTCCTGCTCTTACAAAGAAGGTCTATATAAGAATCTCAACACATTTTGAAAACACTCTTTTTCAGGAGAACATGTGAACACATATAAAAAGTAATAGTAGATATACAAGCGCTAGGTGGAACGGAATAAGCAGCTGGCATTAAAGGTAAACTTCCAACCCTCATAAAACATACATATAAATGTAGCATTATTAAATGACATAAAATGGTGACTATCAAATTACCAAATAAAATATATAAATATAAAAATGCGCTGTGGAGCGCTAAGGTAAAGGTGAAAATATTGTCTAAATATGACGCATAAGGTGCGATAGTGACATCTGATAATGAGATAAACGTCCGGTATATGAAAAAAGGTGAGCTTCCAGATGTATATGGACCAAAATAGCACTAAAGGAATCCACCTTAAAATGCTCATGAACAAATGAGCCAGAAAAAGAGTGCTTGATAGTGCAGTCATTTTTAAAATTACTGCACTATCAAGCACTCTTTTTCTGGCTCATTTGGATTGAAGTTACCCTGGAGATCTGGAGAGTGGCAGTCAGATGATCAGCTGATGTGTGGACATATACCAGATGATCCCTGAGGTTACCCTTAGGATGCTGATGACCAGGAGTGGTCTATGTACTCAAATGCGCTTATAATTGCGCTATCTGGTTAGTGCAATATATACTCATTTTCTTATCCACTGGAAGCACGGAAGTTCACCTTTTTTCAGATCCTGGACATTTATCTCATTATCAGATGTCACTATCGCACCTTATGAGTCATATTTAGATGCTATTATCACCTTTACCTTAGCGCTCAACAGTGCATTTTTATATATTTTATTTGGTTGTTTGATAGTCACCATTTTATATGTCATTTAATAGCGCTGCATTTCTGAATATGTATGTGAACACATATGATGTTCAAGAACATGAGTCAATACATTAAACACAATGTCATAATACCTTATTGTGGTGAGTCAGAACAAATGATGAAACAATAGGGAGCATATAAAGGATGATAAATTCACACATGTGGCACCAACAAATTCCAAAAAATATTGCCCATATGAATTGAATATGTGTATGTAGAAAGTAAGTGCATCAATTGGTGTCTATGGGTGCATGGTTATCAAATAGTAGTGGGACACAACAATCATAATTAAGATTATAGTGCTGTTTTTTGCATAATCTTATGTATACCACACATCCATCACAGGAGGATATATGGAGATGCCTAAATCCTCATGCTGTGGTTCTATTCTATGACATGTAATTTCCTACGTAATAATGAGTAAACACGGCAATGCTTGGATTACTAGATCTTCTCTGAACACTTGAAAAAATCCATAAACCCCCAACACAGTGCCTAAACCTCACTGAAGTTTATGAGAGCTGAATATTTTTTTTTCTGTGTCTTCTTTTATATAAAAAAGGGACAATAGTGTCTGGGCACTATCATGGGGACATGTACCAATGAAAAAAAATGCCTATGTTCTAATGTGGCCTAAATAGCAACTTTAAAAATACACAATTCTTTATTTGGTCAATGATGTCAGCCAGAACCCCTAGCCAGTTTGATGCCATTCAGGTGCTAGCCAATGAAATTTAATTTACAATGTCAAGAGGGTGGTTGCTATGGGTTTTCGTTTGTGACGGCAAGTCATCGGACATTGCTCATCATGAGTGACAATGGACAAAGTGAAATAACAAATTAGGGCAGTAATAAGGTGCCACACACTCTAATTAGATTACAAAGAATACACAAATAGCACCTGTGGGTTTTTTAAAGGCATCAGGTACCAAAGTTACACCGTATTTAAAAAAAATACATATTTGTTTTACTTATACAAATCAAACTTATCATAAAAATAGAAAAGCAGATTATTTTGTTAAAACAACATTTCATTCTAACATTGAAACCGATACCCCTGTCTCAGAACTTCTAACCTAATATCTCTAATATTTTATCATACAACCAACTTCTGAACCTTGCACAAAGGTTCTAGAAATCATTATTGAAGATAGGATCTTTCAAAGCACAAGAAGATGGAGAAAGAGGAATCATCAATGTTTCTGCCAGTGCAGTGCAATGGTTTTGCAGCCAGTGGAAGTCACTTTTCAGGTGTATATAATAGCAGAATCTACAATTTGATACAAAGAATAATACTGTAAGTTTCATAATAAAAACAACACATAAAATCCACAATATATTTAAACTTTTCTATCTTACCCACTGTGTAAGGCAAGCCAAACTAGCCTGCCGGTCCAAAGATCCAGGATGGGGCCATACCCTGGTTTAATTCTTACCCCCTCACATAGCCATCTGATTCCCATTCACCACCAGCCATGTATTCTGATACTTCTCTAAGCCTAATCTATTCCCACATACACAATAAGTACAAAGTAGTAAGGCTGCACCGCACTGATACACAATGTCTTCAAATAACTTCATTGGAACAGGCAGAGCAGACACTTCACCTAAAAGCTTCTGCTGGTGTTTTTTTTTCCCAACTACTAAGGCCTAATCTTCCATGAGAGACTCTAACATTAAGCCCCAGTAGGGGGCAAAATGCATTACAGGAGCAGGTGGAGTATTCATAATGCAGCATGTGGAGTATACCATTTGTTCCACTCAAGTTGTTTTGAAGACTTGTGCTTTTTTCCAATGTTGTGCTTCTTGTTTAAGGGAATCTGTTTGAAAATCCAGGAGTTAATTGCAAATACATTGATCTTTGTGATATTTTTTGTAAGCATAATTCAATAAATTATATTGTAATGACTACTGTAAACAAGTGATTACATTTTTTTTAAAATGTATGGGCAATATTGCATAAGCATTCCATACTGATGTCTTACAGCAAATGTGATAAGTCATTAGTAAACCAGGTGCTTATCTAGATGCAAAGCTTTCTCAATAGTTGTCCTCAGTCACTTTTCCTGTTTAATTATTTGCATTAATGTTGCCTTTGAAGAAATGTTAAGGTACTGATAACAGCAAAATATTGGTCTGTTAATTAAAGCTAATGTATGATAATTGCTGCATTGGTATAAAGCCTGTTGTTACATATTCCAACCACACAATGTTCACCCACAGATATTAAAACAATTAAAACAATTTAGAGATGTCATTAAGGTAATTGCTTATTTGGCTGTTTGTATTACAGTGTTCACAGGTGGATTCCTATTTTGCCCTCTACCTTTCAAGTCAAAAACAGAATTAGTTTGTTTTTATTACTGCAACAAAATGTATGTATGTATGTATTTATTTATTTATTTTTTCTTGACAATGCAAATGATTGTATTGACTATGAGTAACCATACATGAAACAATTATCAAGGCAGAGTAGGTGGATTTAGAAAAGGACTCCAACTACCGATCATTATTTAAAGAGCTGATATTGATTTCTTCATGCTTTTGATATGAATGTCCAATAACAACTAGAGATGAGCTTTGGGTAGAGCATGAGTTCAACCTGAACCTAGCCTGTTTGCAGTTGGCCAAAGGGTGACAAAACTAGCCGAATATTTGTGTCAGATCCCAAGCAACTTCTGTTTTCTCAACACAGTATTGTTGGAGATCCATGCAAACTGCACCCACCATTTCCTATGTTATCCAAGAGATGCTTATTGAGATGCCATGTACATGCAACCGGGGCATGATTCCAGAGGGTGATGGGGTGGATTTTGACCAATGCTACCTTACCCAAAAAAACCTGGTCTACCCAAAGCATACCAATGTGGGAGTATGATTGGTGATCAGCAGAAAAGTGTGTATAGTCTTTGTGGCTAGCATGAGTCAGCAGCCATCTGTTCACCAGTGTGAGAGCAGTGAAAGATTTAGAGAGGAGTTTTCAAGCTGACACAGACAGCATGTCTTTAACAACCTCAGATCCATGCACATGTTGAAATCTCCCCCTACAATCAGGAAGATGGAGGAAAAATGTGTTTTTTTCTGGAACATAGCCTCCAAAAAGGCAACCTGTCTGGAATTTGGTGCATAGGTGCTAACTAAGGGGATGGTATTGCCATACAATTTGCCGCTGACCATAATGAAACAATCCTCACGATCTACTAGATGGTCCTCCAAATTAAAGAGACCGTTTTTGTGAATGGCTATGGCTACACCCCTTGCTTTCTTAATGGAGGAGGTTCTGTGAAACCATCAATCAAAGAGATATGTGGGCAGCTTGGGAATTGACACAATAGTAAAATGTATTTCCTGGAGCATCAAGATTTGGGGCTTAAGGGCACGTACTTCCTGTAGCAAAAGCGCGCATCAGAGATGGACGCGGTTCAACCATTTTGGTTTCAACCTCCATCTTGGCGAAGGGACTAACCATCCTGAAATATATTTTCCTGCATCCTCCCCCCTTTCCTCTCTGTTCAGCCACAGCGACATCTGGTTGTGGGTCACTGGCAGGCTAGAGCAGCAGGGGGCCCAGAGCTACAAAACTCCCCAAGAGAGGCAGAGCCTCTCTGCCCAATAACCTGTATAATTTCTCACCTCGTAACAGAGATAAGGCAGGTTTCCCAGGAATTGAAAGAGATTGTAACCTCATAAAACCTAGCTCAGCGTAGGTGGCAGGGTCAGATAACTTCTGGTAAAATCAGTTTTTCCCCTATGTTTCATATCTTGAAATGTGGAAGACTTACATAAAAAAAGGGCACCTTGTCAGATGGCCAATGCGCAGACAAACATTTTGATGGGTCACCCGTTCACTTCAGATCATCAGGGGAGCCAAAACATAGAACTCGTACACCGTGTAATGTACAATTTCATAATTCATATCTACATGATCCTTAGACTTGTCTGCATAATAAAATACCCAC
The DNA here is from genome assembly GCF_062004578.1 of Staurois parvus. Lineage (NCBI taxonomy): Eukaryota > Metazoa > Chordata > Amphibia > Anura > Ranidae > Staurois > Staurois parvus. Next base: position 12,213,339 of record NW_028318157.1, read on the forward strand.
AGAGAGATTGTCGCTTGGGCAGCTGGGAAGTTATAGGCAAGAATATGAATTATGAACGACGCTGGTTCTAATTTTCAGCTCCGCCTGCCAATCCCTCCCTAAACAGAGTATTCGTCAGTTACTCAGAGCCACCCCCCTGCTGGGGGACTTTAAAAAACAGGCTAGCAGGCCTAAAAAGTTAAGTTAAAGACATCTCTCATTTTAACATCAATACCACCTGGGGAGACCCTTTCGCTCTGCAACTTGGATCTGCTTACGAACCAAGGCGTACTGGCAAGTAACTTAACCCTTTAACTTCCTTCCTATTATCTCTTTGCTGTGCTATGGTTCTTTATATCTGTATATTTATATCTTAGTTATATCTTTTTTTCTGTAAGTATTTTTATTCCACCCTGTTTGACTTTTTAGTAATAAATCTTCGTTTTTGAAAGTGTTGAACTGTTTCTATAGCTTTTAATTGCAATTTACGAATCCCTGCCTTTAAAGAGATGCTACTGTTTGTTTAACCCTCTGTATAAAAGACCTGTATTATGACCGTTTTATACAGACGATTATATCGACCATTACAGTGTCATAGCTGAAGCCGAGTTTCCTCTTTCTCTGTACCAAAAAGGAGGTGGTGGCAGTGAATGGTTAATTGCGTGATTAACCTGACCCAGTAACAAGTGCATTCAGGCTGCAGGCACAGATTGTAGTCCATTAGCTGGAATCGCTGTGCAGGGTGCAGCTGGGTGTGGCATTGTTACGCACGTCACATGGCGATTTCCGATTGGCCAGTCCTTTGGTCACGAGTTTGGTGAGAAGGTCTGGGGTCTGACGCCGCGATCGTGACACTTCCCTCCAAACTCAGCAATGTTTAAATGGAGAACCCAAACTTCTGACATTGTAGGTAACAATTTTAAAGTCTGACATGGAAGCATACAATAGGTAACACTAGTCTGTGCACAAAATGTACTCTGACTTGGGAATCTTTTTGTGGTAAACCAATTACAACACAAATAAGTAGCAAACAAACTTAAATTAAGAATGACCTCTGGGTTGATTGCCCCCTAGAAACCCACCCAGGGACTCTCGTCACAAAGGTCCCAACCCAAAAGAGTAAACACCCTAAAATATGGCAACCCAGGCAGGCCTATGTGGGTGAAGTGGACAAGCCATATAGGGGCAGCAAGCTCAGCTAAAAGCCAACCATCAGTACACAAGAGTTAGGCGTTAAACATTGTCAGTCCATATAAAAAGAATGATCTAACTTACTATAGATGCAAAATAGGAGTTCAGATGGTCAGGAGTAGGAGAAAACCACAATCACAGGAGCAAAAACAACAAAAAGCCCTTTAGGGTAGGCACAGTGATTACTCCTAATGACAAAACATGGGGACTGGTCAATAAAAAAAACTATTTTAGCTATTGTTAATCAATAAGTTTATTTACTCAAAAATTAAATATACACTGCTCAAAAAAATTAAAGGAAAACTTTGAAAATACATCAGATCTCAATGGGAAAAAAATGTCCTGCTGGATATCTATACTGATATGGACTGGGTAATGTGATAGGAATGTAAGGATTCCCATCGTTTTATGGAAATGAAAATGATCAACCTACAGAGGACTGAATTCAATGACACCTCAAAAATAAAAATTAAAAAATGATGCAGCAGGCTAGTCCATTTTGCTGAAATTTCATTGCTACAACTCAAAATGGTACTCAGTAGTTTGTATGGCCCCCACGTGCTTGTATGCATGCCTGACAATGTTGGGGCATGCTCTTAATGAGACAATGGATGGTGTCCTGGGGTATTTCCTCCCAGATCTGGACCAGGGCATCACTGAGCTCCTGGACAGTCTGAGGTGCAACCTGGTGGAGTCGGATGGACCGAAACATGATATTCCAGAGGTGTTCTATTGGATTAAGGTCAGGTGACCATGGGGGCCATTCAATGGTATCAATTCCTTCATCCTCCAAGAACTGTATACTCTCACCACATGAGGCAGGCATTGTCATGCACCAGGAGGAACCCAGGACCCACTGCTACGGCGTAGGGCTGACAATGGGTCCAAGGATTTCATCCCAATACCTAATAGTAGTAAGGGTGCCATTGTCTAGCCTGTAGAGGTCTGTGTGTCCCTCCATGGATATGCCTCCCCAGACCATCAATGACCCACCACGAGAAAGGTCATACTGAACGATGTTACAGTCAGCATAATGTTCTCCACAGCTTTTCCAGACACTTGCACGTCTGTCACATGTGCTCAGGGTGAACCTGCTCTCATCTGTGAAAGGCACAGGGCTCCAGTGGTGGACCTGCTAATTCTGGTGTTCAATGGCAAATGCCAATTGAGCTCTATGGTGCCAGACAGTGAGCACAGGGCCCACTAGAGGACATTGGGCCCTCAGGCCAGCCTCATGAAGTCTGTTTCTGACTGATTGGTCAGAGACATTCACACCAGTGACCTGCTGGAGGTCATTTTGTAGGGCTCTGGCAGTGCTCATCCTGTTCCTCCTCCTGGAGCAGATACCAGTCCTGTTGATGGGTTAAGGACCTTCTACGGCCCTGCTTAGCTCTCCTTGAGTAACTGTCTGTCTCCAGGAATCTCCTCCATGTCCATGCTCTTGCGACTGTGCTGGGAGACACAGCAAACCTTCTGGCAATGGCTTGTATTGATGAGCTGTCCTGGAGGAGTTGGACTACCTGTTCAACTTTTGTAGGGTCCAGGTATCGCCTCATGCTACCAGTAGTGACACTGAACCTAGTCAAATGCAAAACCACTGAAAAACAGTCAGAAAAGATGATTAGGGGAAAAAATGTCAGTGGCCTCCACCTGTAAAACCATTCCTGTTTTTAAGGGGTCGCCTCATTGTTGCAGCAGAGTGAGAGCAAGCCATTAAGCATCAAGAGATATCACACTGGAAATTGAAAGTCTATCCCAGTTTGTCCTGGACATACAATATCAAAGGCAGTAGGATATCCATCTCTCTATACATTTCCTCCTATTATTTAGGAAGTGGCAGTTCATACATTAGCACTCTCGCAGCCCATATGTATAGCCCTTTAAGGCATGCAACTCTGCAGACTTCCACCTTTTGGAGAGAGGGAGATTCACCAATGGCTCATCACTCAGGCTGCATCTCTCAAATCCATCCCATAGCCCTCAGAAGTTCTGCCAAGCCGGCATCAAAGTTCTGATTCCCAAGCAGTTGAATGGTGTCACGTGACGTTATGTGTGATGTCAATGCGTTTCACTTGGAAGTAGAGTAGCTTAGTCTGGATGTTGGGCAGTATGCTAGTAATCCCTTATGAGCATGCTGTCACCACCCAGGTTCCGCCCGTTTTTTCCAGTTAAAGGGACATAGCCAGGTTTGCTCTTCATTTGCCACCAGAGTAATGCATAGCATTATCATATTATGTCTATGGTAAAGAAAGTCAATCACATGACTTACACATCTTGTATAACTTAGATTTGCTAAAGGAGTGTCTCCAATATGGAGCATATTTGGCCTTCGTGAAATGAGTTCTAGAGGTCACTATTTATAGCAAATATAAAAAATTACTAATTTTATGAAACAGTATAGAATTACACCATTTATAAATTATTCTTTAAGGAACACTTGAAGGTTAATTTCCACATTCAACCCCCTTTGGGTCAAGGTTTGTAACTTATAGATCCAGTTTTTTTCTTTCTTTTTATAGCAATATGTGACCAAAGTCCCCACATCTTGGGGGTAATTTGAGCATATATACAGGCCTGACATCTAAGAATACACCATATCGTTGCTTAGAAGTGGCTTAGGCAGAAGTTCATGGAAGACCATAAAGCATTTAAGGTTGTCTGACAAAATCAGCAAGAAGACCCCAAAATCAACTTTCAGTCCTTCTTGGTGCTTGTGGATGGGGAGCCAGGTTGGTGATGAAATCTTTTATGTTTGTGGCATGGCTCTTGCCACTCAGGCTGGGTTGTGAGTTGTGGAAAATCTCCAATCAGGAAAGTCTACATCCAAAAGATTTAGGGCTTGAAGGAAATGAGGCAGGTTGTCTGTCTTGAAGAGTAACTGTGACCTCCTCCCTAGGAAAACCCCATTTGTATGTGGCTCCTGCTTTTCTGAATTCCTCCTGTAGGGGATGCACTGCCTTGCGGAGTGCCAAGGTACGGCACAAAAGATCAGGGAAAAAAGTTGTTTCATTCCTTCAAAGTCCAGGTGAGATCTCCTCCGCATGCCTTTCATTTGCAATTTGAAAATCACATCTCTCAGTTTGTTCACATCAGGATTCGTAGCTGCCAATGATTTATGAGCTTGTTAAATTTCTGTGGAATTTTGGAGGGGTCTATCCAGTGCTGTATTTAACACAGTAAGCAGGGTTGGAACCATATCTGGAATTTTTACTGTTTCTGGCAAGACATGTATGCAAATATATTTCCTATGGCTCCTATTCTCATGATCATCAAGTTATGATTAGAGGGCTTCAATTTTATGACCTTGGTGCTTACACACAGATCTCTTCCCTGTCAGCTTTGGCAATGATCACCGAGTGCTAGCCGGGAATCACCGGCCAGGACCCGGTGATTGACACCCCCAGCTGCCAATAGTGGCGCGGGTAGGGCAGCGTGTGTGCCCCCTACCCGGAAATACAAATCACATATATATACAGTATATATACACACGTTATTTTGCGCAGCCTTGTCGCCCGGTAGCAGTACTTCTGCTATAGTGCAGATGGCAAGTAGTTAATGAATATTGCTAAGTCTGCTTTAGTGGGTAGATTTTTAAAGTACTGGTGAAATTCCCATGCTGAAGGTACAGCATCTGGTAATCTCCCTGGAACGGCAGAGAAGGAGAGACAGGAAGGGAGTAGGACTCACCCTCTGCTGAGGCTTCCATCAGTGTGTCCACATTCAAGAGGGCCTGGAATTCTCCAGATAGGGAGGGGAAAGGAAATCCGCCATGATACCCGCAGAGACCACAGTTTTCCTACCTACCAGGTAGGCTGTAATGTCCCCCTTCTTGGCTTTAGAGGGACGTATGAGTTGAAATGGCAGCAGGTCAACACTGTTGCTTGACAGATCTATAACACGGAACAAAGTAATTGACATTATAATTATTCCATGGGACTTTTTCTATTTTTTTTTTTTGCATTGGGTGTCTCTTCCATACCAGAGTTGTTTTTATTTACTTTTTCATTTTTTCTTGTGAATGAGTAACAAGGGGTACTGTGTATCCAGTACTCATTCACATAGAGATGATATGTAGGGTCCTCCTTATTCTACAGGGGGATTCCAAATTTCAGAAAAATACCCCCAGACCCAACTCCCTTTTTGGGACATACAATCAAGGAATCAGGTCCTTGTTGTTTTAACATGGGGGCACAGTGAAGCAAGCTCTGTTTCGCCCTTGCAAGTGATACACCCAATGTTAAACAAATGCGACCAGGTATAATTCAAGATAGGGGGCTGTACACTCACTCCCTTTTCTATCAGCCAAGCTGCAAGACTGAATGAGGAATATTTTACTTAAAAATGCAGTTTTTTTTATTAATAGATCCCTAAGGGTGGAAATATCACCTCCTCATTTCCTGGTTTATAAAAATTGGTATTGATGCCATTGTTGATAAAAAATTTAAGTGATAACAACAGAAAATGTATTTTCTCCTAGCTACAGTCAGGTCCATAAATATTGGGACATCAACACAATTCTAACATTTTTGGCTCTATACACCACCACAATGGATTTGAAATGAAACAAACAAGATGTGCTTTAACTGCAGACTGTCAGCTTTAATTTGAGGGTATTTACATCCAAATCAGGTGAACGGTGTAGGAATTACAACAGTTTGCATATGTGCCTCCCACTTATTAAGGAACCAAAAGTAATGGGACAGAATAATAATCATAAATCAAACTTTCACTTTTTAATACTTGGTTTCAAATCCTTTGCAGTCAATTACAGCCTGAAGTCTGGAACACATAGACATCACCAGACGCTGGGTTTCATCCCTAATGATGCTCTGCCAGGCCTCTACTGCAACTGTCTTCAGTTCCTGCTTGTTCTTGGGGCATTTTCCCTTCAGTTTTGTCTTCAGCAAGTGAAATGCATGCTCAATCGGATTCAGGTCAGGTGATTGACCTGGCCATTGCATAACATTCCACTTTTTTCCCTTAAAAAACTCTTTGGTTGCTTTTGCAGTATGCTTTGGGTCATTGTCCATCTCCACTGTGAAGCGGCGTCCAATGAGTTGTGAAGCATTTGGCTGAATATGAGCAGATAATATTGCCCGAAACACTTCAGAATTCATCCTACTGCTTTTGTCAGCAGTCACATCATCAATAAATACAAGAGAACCAGTTCCATTGGCAGCCATACATGCCCACGCCATGACACTACCACCACCATGCTTCACTGATGAGGTGGTATGCTTAGGATCATGAGCAGTTCCTTTCCTTCTCCATACTCTCTCTTCCCATCACTCTGGTACAAGTTGATCTTGGTTTCATCTGTCCATAGGATGTTGTTCCAGAACTTTGAAGACTTTTTTAGATGTCGTTTGGCAAACTCTAATCTGGCCTTCCTGTTTTTGAGGCTCACCAATGGTTTACATCTTGTGGTGAACCTTCTGTATTCACTCTCAGACTGGTGAAGTCTTCTCTTGATTATTGACTTTGACACACATACACCTACCTCCTGGAGAGTGTTCTTGATCTGGCCAACTGTTGTGAAGGGTGTTTTCTTCACCAGGGAAAGAATTCTTCGGTCATCCACCACAGTTGTTTTCCGTGGTCTTCCGGGTCTTTTGGTGTTGCTGAGCTCACCGGTGCGTTCCTTCTTTTTAAGAATGTTCCAAACAGTTGTTTTGGCCACGCCTAATGTTTTTGCTATCTCTCTGATGGGTTTGTTTTGTTTTTTCAGCCTAATGATGGCTTGCTTCACTGATAGTGACAGCTCTTTGGATCTCATCTTGAGAGTTGACAGCAACAGATTCCAAATGCACATAGCACACTTGAAATGAACTCTGGACCTTTTATCTGCTCATTGTAATTGGGATAATGAGGAAATAACACACACCTGGCCATGGAACGGCTGAGAAGCCAATTGTCCCATTACTTTTGGTCCCTTAATAAGTGGGAGGCACATATGCAAACTGTTGTAATTCCTACACCGTTCACCTGATTTGGATGTAAATACCCTCAAATTAAAGCTGACAGTCTGCAGTTAAAGCACATCTTGTTTGTTTCATTTCAAATCCATTGTGGTGGTGTATAGAGCCAAAAATGTTAGAATTGTGTCGATGTCCCAATATTTATGGACCTGACTGTATGTCCCAAAAACTTTTAAGCAATGGTGGCGCTGTTGCTATCTACAGGAAATGCAAGCTTGGACTTTAAATTAGATGTTTTCGAAATTTGACAGCTCCCATAAGATATGTATACATATGTATAGATGCAAATGTGCAAAAACAGCAAATTCTCAGTACAGGATGAGTTATATCCATATGTTTGAAAGTTGATTTTGAGAATATAACTGTTCTGTAAGAAAACGTTGCTTTTTGTAACTAACTATGAATATATATAATTAGCAAAAAAAGTTTAATATTGGAAATGTTATTTATATGGTTAGTTGTATCGTATATTTATTACTTAAAAAGAACATTTCTATGAATAGATTGTTAACCTCTGGGTTATTTAATTCACCCTTCCCTTTTTTCATACTTTTGTAAATTCTTTAATTCAACATCAGAAGGTATTTAGAAAATCTTGTTAGTTTTGCCCGAGTTTTACAGTACTAGCTGTGTTGTGTTACACTTTCAGCCTCATCCTGCACAGAAATTTTCCAGGATGGAGAGTGATCATCAGTGGGCCAGCTTAACTATGCAGTTAACCTTTTACTCAAAAATGGCAATCCCAACCACATTCTTTAACAGAATGTAAGAGTTTTAAAATATTGTAGCCCTCACAGAAGTAAATATTATTAAATGTCTCATTTTATACCATTTACACATCCATCTTAAATATTTAAAACATTGTTTTATTGAAAAAAAAAGAATGGAATTATTTACAGAAATGTATTGCAAAACAGAAAATCACAACAGTAAAATAAATGTGGTTTAAAGTGGAAAATATTTAGCAAAGGTTCTGTGGTATTTGGTTTCATTCAGAGTAAGCCCAACCTGATATATCAGAGTCACTGGCTCTTATAGATGACTCTTAACATCCCTTCAAAGTTCCGGTTGTGAGTGTTCCAGACCTTCAAATACAGCCATCTTTTCAGGTCCCTGAAGAGGGTGTTTACTTAATTAACACAACCAAAGTGCCTTTTTCCTATGAGGAAGTCACAAGGTCATATGATGAAACGTGTCAGGAGGTAGAGATGAATTATATCATCACAACAGGAAGTCTGGTTGCAGCCATCTTTACATGTGGTATTCAAAGACGTTTATCTGTAAGGAGGCATTCTGTTTTTAACATTTAACCACTTCAAGTCCAAACACTTTCACTCCCTTCCAGTCCAGGCCAATTGTCAGCTTTCAGCACTATCAAACTTTGAATGACAATTGTGTGGTCACGCAATACTGTACCCAAATGAAATGTTTAGCATTATTTGAGACAGATAAAACTTTCTCTTAGTGGTATTTATTCACAACTGGGATTTTTTTTGCTATATAAATGAAAAAGACCAAAACTTTTGAAGAAAAGTGTTTTTCTTATAAAATGTACAGTATTCAGCTAACTTTTTGGTAAAAAAAAAAAAAACCAAATCAGTTTATAAAAAAAATGTATAATTTTTCAATTCGTTTTTTTACATATATATATATGTGTATATATATATATATATATATATATATATATATATATATATATATATATATATATATATATATACACATATATATACATATATATATATATATATATATATATATATATATATATATACCTGATTACCTGATTGTGGGTCAAATTGTGAGGTAAGAGGCTGAAGTGACAGGTGGTAGGCACTGTGCTGCAGCTATATATTGTGAATTACATAAAAAAGAGTTTTATGAATAGCAGAGTCAGAAATATAAAACACATTTGATGAAAGACTTTTTGAGATTAATATATGGACTCCACTTTATGATGTTTGTTTCATTTATGGTGTAATTATCTATGTTATTTTGCATATTTTATTTACGTTGTTCATTTTGTTGAGCTGCACTTTGAATTATTTCTACTTTTTTGTGGTGTGCGAACACATGACAGCTGTTTGTTTGTTTTTTTTTTCATTTTAGATTTTTTTGTATCTGAAGTTTTGTTTGGCTAGTGCTGAGTTATTTTGTTTTTGCAATCAAAGAGTCTGACAGCTGAGCTGAAGAAGCTGTAAAATTATTTATTATGCTCGGGAGAAATACTTTGAACAGAAACTTTTCTTACTATATTCACACTATATTACCAAAAAGTATTCGGACACCCCTTCAAATTATTGGATTCAGGTGTTCCAATTACCTCCATGACCACAGGTGTATAAAATCAAGTACCTAGGCATGCAGACTGCTTCTACATACATTTGTGAAAGAATGGGTCACTCTCAGTGAATTCAAGCATGGTACTGTGATAACCTGTGCAATAAGTCTATCTGTGAAATTTCCTTGCTACTAAATATTCCATGGACAACTGCTAGTGATATTATAACAAAGTGGAAGCAACTGGGAATGACAGCAACTCAGCCACGAAGTGGTAGGCCATAAAATGCCAGAGGGGTGACAGCGCATGCTGAAGCTCACAGTGCACAGAAGTCACCAAGTGTCTGCAGATTCAATAGCTAAAGACCTCCAAACTTTGTGTGGCCTTCAGATTAGCACAACAACAGTGAGTAGAGAGCTTCATGGAATGGGTTTCCATGACAGAGCAGCTGCATCCAAGCCTTATATCACCAAGTGCAATGAAAAGTGTCGGATGCAGTGGCGTAAAGCACACAGCTACTGGACTCTATAGTAGTGGAGACATTATCTGGAGTGACAAAACACACTTCTCTGTCTGGCAATCCAATAGACGTGTCTGGGTTTGGTGGTTGTCAGGAGAACGGTACTTGGGCTTGGCTCCTTAGTTCCAGTGAAGGGAACTCTTAAGGGGTCAGCATACCAAGACATTTTGGACAATTTCATGCTCCCAACTTTGTGGGAACAATTTGGGGATGGCCCCTTCCTGTTCCAACATGACTGCTCACCAGTGTACAAAGCAAAGTCCATAAAGACAAGGATGAGCGAGTTTGGGGTGGAGAAACTGGCCTGCCTGAGTCCTGACCTCAACCTGACAGAACACCTTTGGTATGAATTAGAGCAGAGACTGCGGGCCAGACCTTGACGTCTGACATCAGTGCCTGACCTCACAAATGCAATCTAGAAGAAGGGTCAAACATTCCCATAGACACACTCCTAAACCTTGTGGACAGCCTTTCTAAAAGAGGTGAAGCTGTTATAGCTGCAATATAGTATGTCTCTTTCCCGATAATAAAGTGTTACAACCAACATATTATTGCACAGAATAAACATATGATTTAATAGAGACCAAATATGCTTAGCATATCTAAGGTGCTCCATTAGCCTTCTGTCCCTCATAACATAGGTGTGTGTTGTGGCTAAATTAATTGTTATGGTCTTACTCATTCATGTAACCACAACCACATGTGTTTGGTTGAGAGCTTGAACTATATTAAAGTTAAATTGTAGTTTAAATAAAAGCAGCCACACATATGTGCATTCTTGATGTATTCTGCAGATGGCTTACAATGTGGCCATTTTTACAACAGGGACTAATTATGGCATGTCTATTAGGGCTCCCAAATGCAAATAAAATAACAAGTGTTTATAGTTATAGATGCAGCAGTTTTAACTAAAGAGTTACACCTTATCCCCTCCAGCCGCACTCCACTTTATGAAGAAGAAACACATAAAAATCTGTCTTTTGGCAGTGACAATGTGTACTTTCTTACACATTGTAGTACTTTTATTTTTACAAAGATTACATTTGAGGCCATTCTTAACGGCAGTAATGGTTTTGAACAGAAAACACACGTTTACTTTTACTCATTGTGGAAGGCTTCACATTTCCTTTGTAGAACCTCTTTAAAAATCTATCACATTTTGCTTTCACTTAGCTTGCTGAAATCACAGCATCATGCTGTCTCCATATATGTTGTACAAAAGGCCTGCAGTGAAAAGCATTCATCATGTTGTCTGCTTCTGAGTGATCTTTCTGCATCAATACAAACTGTTTTTAACAGTTCCACAGTATATTTTGTTATAAACCATTAAGTCAGTATTGCATAAACAAACATATCCATATATACCTATTGGGTTTGTTCCCAAAGCAAACATGACTAAAGGATTTGTCAGTCCAGGTCATTCTAATTACCTCTTAAAATAACATGGACTGTGTGACATAGGTTTAAACAGACACCATTTTATTTACAAACCAACCCCCCCCCCCAAAAAAAAAAACAAAACAGAAAAGTAGCATAACAAAATAAAGAATGTTGGCAATGTAACCAGGTGGGACTTCTTGTAGGTCCTTAAAGACACAATGTATAATTAGTCCTCAGACATGCCCCAGTAACTTAAAGACACTACCAAACTCATGCATCTTTTATTTTTTCAGTGAGCTCCTGGAAAAAACAGTAATAACCAAGTAAGTGGCAACGTTATAAACAATAGTGATAGCGCAAAAGAGGAAAAAGCTCAGAGTTCATATGTGTTAAGTCTATAGCAACAGTCCAGATAGGATCCAATAACCTGTAAATGAGTCTGAATTAGCAGCCGCTGTCCCAGAGATAAGCTAACTCTCTTCTAGAAAAACATATATCAAGAGAAGGAAGCATCATCTAAGTGCAGAGTATGAAAAGTATTTATTTTCACAGCGGTAATAAAAACTTACAAGATGTAGGAAGAAACACGCTTGTAATATTAAAAGCCTCTGGGTTCCTGTCTCAGATGGTACATCATCGTATGCAGATTCTACAGGACAGGGACCCAAAAGCTTTTAATATTACAAGCGTGTTTCTTCCTACATCTTGTAAGTTTTTATTACTGCTGTGACATTAAATAATTTTTATACTCTGCACTTACAGTAGATGGTGATTCCTTCTCTTTCTATATGTGAACCAAGCAAGTGGAAACACCTTAGTCCACATGGGCCTCCAGTTTTTTATCATTTCACTGACTCCCCCAGAAAGTCCCTCACCCACTCTGCCACTACAATCTTTTTTTTTTTTTGTGACATCCCACTAACCCTTGATTTCCAAATAACCTCAAATTAAAGGAGAAGTAAAGCCAAAGCACTTCATTCTTTATTCCTGTATCCCATATTCAGCTGACTAACATCACTTAGCCAGTCCAGGCTCTGGAAGGATCCTGAATTTAATGTTAGGATCCACCCAGATGCCCAAGGGTCAGCTGTCTCATCTCTCAGCATGCCGTGAGAGCCTACGCCATCAACTCACTCCCCCTGCACAAGACGGCTCTCCAGTGAGCATTGAAAGGGTATAGCACAACTGAAAGTAACTGGCCCTCTGCTCACTGAAGACAGAGAACCAGGTGATTGCTCAGTTCTCAATCTTTTTTTTTTAAAGAATATTTATTGGGTTTTCACAGAAGAAAAACAGGATAAGGTGTACATATGATATGCACATGACATCTTAACAACTTAGGAAGATTATATCAAATTTTCCCTCAATCACAAAATATGCCCGGTGCTTAAGAAATTTTGTATGTCATCAGGCTGGAAGATTTCCACACCCGAGCAAATAGGAAGGTATAAGTGTAGAAGTGGTTAGAAGAGGGCAGATGTAGGGGAGTAAGATAATTTGTTAATGCTGGGAACGTCTAATGCTGGGATTCTAATGCTGGGTACGTAGGATGTTCGTTGATGTCACCTGAATATCTGCCACCAGCCTACCAATAAGGATAAATGTAAGTATGTAATAAATGTAAATATGTAACCGGGGGCTGAATAAAAGTATAGGAAAAGCAATGGGTGTATAGAGGGAAAGGTGTTGGAAAGTGGGAAGAGAAGGGGATTGTGGAAATAGGGAGATCAACCAAACCAAAGGAATTATAAAATCAGAGGGGAGGGGGCAGATGAAAAAGCCGAAGTTTAAGTTAGGAGTGAAGAAATACAGAAGAAGGGGAAGGAGAGAAGGAGGGGAGGAGAGGGGAGCCTGAAGGAAAGGACAAAAATTACCCGGATGATCTGGAGAGGGATGTAAGAAGGGTGGTGTAGAGGGTATGCGAGGTAGAGGTGAGTTCAGAGAAAGAGTATTGGAATGACCGGAAGCAAAAAAAAAGAAAGAAGAAGAGATACAGGGGACGCAAGTCATATCTTAATGGTTCTGGATTCCACTAGGGGCGGTGTAAGTGGAATGCCCAGCTCTAGATGTCCAGTGTAGACCTATGTTGTGTAAAGATTTAAGGTTCAGTTTGCCCAGTGTTTGTAGTCATAGCGATAGATCAGATCACAGATAGAGACGAAGAGAGTATTGATGAAAGAGAAGAAAGAGAAGCAGATATAGATGGGAAGTTACAGATCAACCTCATATCAACATGTCATTTTACCAATAAAATGTAAAACAGGGAAAAAGAGCTTTCAGGTTACTGTATGACAGGCTCCAATGCTACATATCATGAGTGGGGTTTTACGTAATGACTTAAACGCTTGAATTCTGAAGGAAAAATGTTTGCTCTTGTGTAGAAAAAGATCCTGAAATGTAGAACTTCCATTTTCGTAGATATTGCACTTCTTTGGATGGAGAGGTGATTAGGTTTAGCCTGTCAAGGCGTAGTAGGGCGTTTATATCCTGTTTTATATCTGTTAGCACTGGGGGGCAGTTGGAGACCCATTTCTTGAGGATGACCCTTCTCGCTATCAAAAGACAAGTAGACATCCAAGGTTTATGGTTTCTAAAGGTTAATATTTGAGAAGGGGATGAATTTGTAACTGCATAGTCCATGTAGCCGAAGAGAAGAAGTAGTAAGTCAAGAGTCAACTGGGAGGTGGTAATAAAGTTAATGAAGTTGATAACTTGCTTCCAGAAGATAGATATAGCAGGACAGATCCAAAGTCTATGGCGCAGTGAAGGTTTGTGACTACCGCATAGAAGGCATGTGGACAGAGCTATGTCAGTTCTTGAATAGAAGCACATAGGCTTGTTGTAGGATTTTCAGCTGTTATTCACGCCAAAAATCGTTTAGGTTAAAGGAACATGTGGTGTTGAATCCTGATATTAGTTGGTCAGCTGAGAAGGTATAGTCAAAGTCTTTGATCCAGGACTTCACAGAGTTGGATGAATCCAGTGGTTTTGTGTATAGAAGATTTAGAGATCTATATATTTTTGAAATTTTATAGTTGCAGGAGTTTGCCAGAACATCAAGTATAGTCGTACGGAATCTAGTTGTCAGGGCCTGGACTTGAACCTGGGACTTCTACTGTGTCAGGCAGTAACTCTACTCACTGAGCTACCTAGGATGCTGGACAACACTTTGCCTCATCTATTGGATAATCCTGCCTTGTGCCTTGTTTGCTCTTGAACCTTGAACTCCTTGCTCCTCCCATGAACTTCCTATATAAGCCATGTCCTTGGACTTCCTCCTTGCCAGATTATTGTGCCTTTCCAGCCAATATCCTGCTACTGTTCCTGCTGCTGTCTACACCTCCGCTACTGACCTTTGGCTTGTTCCTGACCACGATTGATCTGCTACCATTTGTGACCGACCCTTGGCTTGTGACCGACTCTGCTTTCGTCTGATCCCTAACCTGTTGATCCGCTATTGGTTCCCAGTCTGCTCATTCCCTGGAGGGGTGATCCTGAGATCTGCGACCTGGTATTAACACGCAGCCCAATCCATCTCCACCATTAGGAGCTCTGGTGAATACCGGTTAATACTTAGACCCCGCACCTCAGGTGAGCCTGCGTCATTCCCAGGGGGATCCGCTGGTGTACCTATCCTGCTGGTTCCAGGTAAGCCTTTTACTGCTATAGCAACTGGTCTCTGAACCTGACCTTACACCGTGACAGAATAATCTGGCCCACACATGGAGGCCGCTATAGCAAATGCCATGGCTCCTGTCAGGCAGCAAATTTCAGAGCTACAAGAGTTTGGTGTTACCTACCAAAAGAAATTTGCTGAACTGCAAAGTGTAGTAGAGGGGCAACAGGAAGAGATCCATGCTCTGCAGACACGATTGCTGGACATGTGCTCCCGCGATGTTGCTAATACACGCATGCCTCTGCCACTCAAGTTCAATGGAGACCGCCGCCACTACAGGGGTTTCCTTAACCAATGCCGCATTTATTTCCAGATGCAACCTGCTGCATTTAATACTGAGAGGCAGAAGGTATTGTTTGTTATAAACCTCCTGACTGAGGAAGCCCTAGCTTGGGCCTCTCCCTATATAGAGCAAAACAATGCAATGTTAAACAGTTTTGCGACTTTTGTGACTGCAATGAACCAGGTCTTTGATGATCCCAACTGCTGCGCTACCGCTGAAGCAAAGCTGCATAGTTTGAGGCAGGGTAGACGCCCTGTTGCGGAGTATACAACTGAATTTTGACGCTGGATCTCAGACACCACCTGGAACCCAGCAGCGCAAAAGAGTCAGTTCCGGCAGGGGCTCTCTGAACAGGTGAAGGATGAGCTCGCCAGAGGAGAGACTCCTAACGATCTTGAGGAGTTCATCCAATTATGCATTCGGATTGACCAGAGACTGACAGAAGAAAGGAGAGATTGGGAAGTAATGGTGGCATGCGTTTTTCTGCTAATCAGTTCAGTCAGAAGGATTTAAACATTTCTTCAGATTATAACACACCTGAACCTATGCAAGTAGATACTGTTAAAAGATCAATTTCTACTCAAGAGAAGGAGAGAAGACGTTTGGAGAATTTATGTTTATACTGTGGGGACTCTGGGCATTACGCAGTCAATTGTCCTAATAAAGTCAAAAGAACAATTGCTGCGACTGATGTTATCCTGCCTGAATGCATAAATTCAATTACCCAGTCTATCTCCCCATTGATCGATGAAGAAAATAAAGTTGGTCCTAAACAGTCTCATTTTGTTGTCCCTATCAAACTTTTTACTGAGGGCCATGAAATTCCTTGTGCTGCTATGCTGGACTCTGGGGCTGGGGGAAACTTTATGGACATAGAGTTTGCCCACAATAATAATATTCTCAGGAGAAACAAATCTGCCCCTATTGATATGGAGACAGTTGATGGTTCACCTTTATCATCAGGACCAGTTACTCATGAAACAGTTCCTCTAGTACTCCAATTTCAGGCTGACCATTTTGAGACCATCAGCTTTCAGCTGATTACATCACCTAAATTTCCTGTCATCCTGGGCATCCCTTGGTTTACTACCCATAATCCCTTCATCAACTGGGGAGCACGGACCATAAATTTTACACCCCCCCCCATTGTGAGGAACATTGTAGGAAACCATGTGCTACAAGTTGTCTACCAATCAGGAAATCACAGGCTGATATGGTAACTACACAGTCATATGACAATCTGCCTCCACAATACCATGAGTTTCGAGACGTCTGTGATAAGAAAAATGCGGATCAACTACCTCCTCATCGTCCATATGATTGTCCCATTGAACTGCTTCCAGGAGCAGAAATACCATTCAGCCGCATTTTCAATTTATCAGAACCTGAGTTAAAGGTGCTAAGGGAGTGGCTTGATGAGAATTTGGAGAAGGGCTTTATCAGACCCTCAACATCTCCTGCAGGAGCAGCCCTGTTCTTTGTTGAGAAAAAGGACTCCACCTTGCGTCCATGCATTGATTTTAGGGGCTTGAATAAAATCACTGTTAAAAACCGTTACCCACTCCCTTTAATCGCAGAGATGTTGGAAAGACTCCGCTCTGCCAAAGTCTTCACAAAACTTGACTTACGGGGGGCATATAACCTGGTACGGATGCGTCAAGGCGACGAATGGAAGACTGCCTTTAGAACCAGATATGGACACTTTGAGTCCCTAGTTATGCCTTTTGGCCTATGTAATGCTCCCGCGACTTTTCAGCACTTCATAAATGATGTGTTTCGAGATTTGTTGGACCAGTTTGTTATTGCTTATCTGGACAATATCCTCATCTTTTCGGACAACCTGGTGGAGCATCGCAAGCATGTCTGCACTGTATTCAAAAGGTTAAGGATGAACCGACTTTACATCAAACTGGAGAAGTGTGAGTTTGAACGAGCCCAGATCCAGTTCTTGGGATATATCGTTTCTTCAGAAGGAGTGAGCATGGATCCTGAAAAGATCAAGGCAGTGGTGGATTGGACTGCCCCTGGAAACGTTAAGGAAATACAACGATTTATTGGATTTGCAAACTTTTATAGGAAATTCATAAGAAACTTCTCTAAGGTAATAGCACCAATTACACAGCTGACAAAGAAAGGAGTGCCCTTTGCATGGTCAACTGAGGCACAAACTGCTTTTAGTAAGCTAAAGACTCTCTTCACATCTGCACCAATATTGGTACATCCTGATCCTGAGCTACCTTTTATTGTGGAAGTGGATGCCTCAGACTCCGCCGTGGGAGCTATCATTTCTCAGCGACGAGGAGAAAAAATGCAGCTTCATCCCTGTGCTTATTTTTCTCGTTTGATGTCATCTGCTGAAAGGAATTATGACATTGGGAATAAGGAGTTGCTGGCAATTAGGGAAGCCTTTTCCGAATGGAGGCATTTGTTGGAAGGGGCTAAGCATCCTGTGACTGTCTTCGCGGATCATAAAAATCTAGAATTCATCCGTTCTGCCAAGAGATTGTCTTCTAGACAAGCACGTTGGTCACTGTTCTTTTCCAGGTTCAATTTAATTATCTCATATCGACCTGGGTCAAGAAACGGAAAGGCTGATGCCTTATCACGAATGTCGTCTGGGCCTCTCCAGGAGAACACTTCTGAATGCACAATCCTGCCTCAAAAGAACTTTCTAGGGGCCACAAGTCCTAAGGCATTCTTGAATCTTCTTAAAGAGGGGTATGAGAATGACCCACTTCTCAATCATCCACCTACGGACATTAACCTGACTTATAAGAATGGCTTTTGGATTCAAGGACATCATCTTTATGTACCTGAATCTGTTCGGGTGGAAGCTCTCAAGTTGGTTCATGATTCCAAACTTGCTGGGCATTTTGGAGTCGCTAAGACCGAAGAACTATTATCACGTTCCTTTTGGTGGCCGGGGTACAAGAAAGATGTCAAACGCTATGTGACCTCATGCTTGACCTGTGCACGCAATAAGATTCCCCGAGCCTCCCCTTTGGGGTTGCTTCAGCCACTCCCTGTTCCATCAAGACCATGGGGGTCTATTTCTATGGATTTTGTGGTGGATTTACCTCCCTCAAAAGGAATGACCACCATTTTGGTAGTGGTTGACCGTCTCACTAAAATGGCCCATTTTGTTCCAGTTAAGGGGGTGCCCACTGCTGAACAGACTGCTGAACTGATGGTTCGAGAAATCTTTAAACTGCATGGAATCCCTGATGTGGTGTCTGACAGAGGTGTGCAGTTTACTTCGAAATTCTGGAGAAGTTTTTGCTCAGCCTTAGGTGTTACAATTAATCTGTCCTCTGCTTTTCATCCCCAGTCTAATGGTCAGACTGAGAGAACTAATCAAACAATGGAACAGTATCTTCGATGCTTTGTCACTTATCTTCAGGATGACTGGGTGGACTGTCTTCCCACTGCAGAGTTTGCATACAACAATTCTAAACATAGTTCCACCTCTCAAAGTCCTTTTTACTTAAACGCCGGTTACCATCCAGTTTTTATTCCTGATCTCCCTATCACAACTCCAATCCCTGCTGTTACCAATAGACTAACTACATTGCAGGAGATTCAAGAGAAATTGATTGAGACTTTGAGGGAAGCTCAGGAGTATTACAAAAAGTCTGCAGACAGACACCGGAGAACACTTCCTACTTTTCATGTGGGTGAAAAAGTTTGGTTATCAACAAAGAATTTGAAGGTCCAGGTGCCATCTGCTAAGTTGGGTCAAAAGTTTGTGGGTCCTTTTCAGATTTCTGCCCAAATCAACCCAGTCACCTTTCGCTTACAGCTTCCGGATAGTATGAGGATTCACCCTGTTTTTCATATATCACTACTCAAACCGTTTCAGGAAAATCCTTTCCCTGGAAGAATTTTTCCACCTCCTCCACCTGTTGAGGTACAGGGTGAATAAGAATTTGTGGTGGAGAAAATCCTTGATTCCAGGATCTTTAGGAATAAGTTACAGTATCTGGTTCAATGGGAAGGATATGGACCAGAAGAAAATTCTTGGGAGCCTGAGGAGAATGTTCATGCTCCTAGACTAACAAGAGAATTCCACCAGAGGTTTCCACACAAGCCTAGTCCTAAGACGTCCAGAGGACGTCCTGGGAGGAGGGGAGTACTGTCAGGGCCTGGACTTGAACCTGGGACTTCTACTGTGTCAGGCAGTAACTCTACTCATTGAGCTACCTAGGATGCTGGACAACACTTTGCCTCATCTATTGGATAATCCTGCCTTGTGCCTTGTTTGCTCTTGAACCTTGAACTCCTTGCTCCTCCCATGAACTTCCTATATAAGCCATGTCCTTGGACTTCCTCCTTGCCAGATTATTGTGCCTTTCCAGCCAATATCCTGCTACTGTTCCTGCTGCTGTCTACACCTCCGCTACTGACCTTTGGCTTGTTCCTGACCACGATTGATCTGCTACCATTTGTGACCGACCCTTGGCTTGTGACCGACTCTGCTTTCGTCTGATCCCTAACCTGTTGATCCGCTATTGGTTCCCAGTCTGCTCATTCCCTGGAGGGGTGATCCTGAGATCTGCGACCTGGTATTAACACGCAGCCCAATCCATCTCCACCATTAGGAGCTCTGGTGAATACCGGTTAATACTTAGACCCCGCACCTCAGGTGAGCCTGCGTCATTCCCAGGGGGATCCGCTGGTGTACCTATCCTGCTGGTTCCAGGTAAGCCTTTTACTGCTATAGCAACTGGTCTCTGAACCTGACCTTACACCGTGACACTAGTGGATTTGAGTGGTGCGACAGTCTACGAAGTTCCTTACTTGTAGGACATAAAAAAAGTGATGAGAGGGTAAGTTGTAGGTTTGTAGGATATGATGGAGAGGCTTTGGGGAACCCGTAGAGGTATCTTAGAGATGTTGTATCATAATTAAATTTCAAGCAAACCATAATTCATAGGCTGTATGAGAATGCAGGGGGGGAAAAGAGGGTTTGTGATGTATAGGCAGAAAACGAGAGAGTCATGGAGAAACCGCCAACTTACATCTGACTTCTCGCCAGGTAATAAGGGTATCGCGAATGAGCAAGTTGTGTTTTAGATGGGGTGGGAGAGAATTAATATTTGAATGTAGAAGGGCCGTGAGATCATACGGAGATGCTATAGCAGACTCAATGAGATAGTTGAGTACTTGGAGGATCGGGTTAGCCAGTCCAAACAGATACGAAGTAGACGAGAGATTATACACACGGGCGTTTGGGAGGCCAGAACCTCCCTCACTACGTGGAAGAAATAATTTAGCAATTGCTATGCAATTTGGAAATTGCCTGGTTTAACTTCGTTATGTCACTGTGTTTCAGGAGTAGGCGTATAGTCTGAAGCGGATATTGAAGTTTCGGGAAGCTCACCATCTTGAACAGATGTGATCTGCCTAAGAGTGAGAGCAGTAGGTCCTTCCACATCTCCAATTCTTCTATAATTTTGTTAATCGTGGGTGTGAAATTAAGTGTGTATAGAGTTGATGCTAGTTTCCCTATCTTTGTGCCTAGGTATGTGATGTGGCTAGTTGCTATTTTAAATGTCGAGTTTTGAGACCACACAGGGGGGCGGGCTTGGAACAATGGCAGAGCTTCACTCTTAGAAAAGTTTATGCGAAGGTCTGAGCAGAGGGGAAAAGCTGAGAAGACCTCTTGAATGTATGGCAAGTCAAGGGATGGATTTGAAGTGAAAATTAAAATGTCATCTGTGAACAAAGAGAATTGCAATTCTTGTTGACCTATTGTAATTCCATGAAGGTCAGAGTGGAAAAGTAAAAAGCGTGCTAGGGGTTCCAGGGCCAGGTTGAAGAGTAAGGGAGATAATGGGCAACCCTGTCTGGTGCCCTTGTGAAGATAGCTGGGGTTGGATATGTGACCTGCCGCTAAGACATGGGCTGTTGGTGATGAGTACAGCATGAAAGGGCCCTCGAATCCAAATTTCTGTAATGTTAAAAAGAGCCAGTCGAAATTGACATTGTCGAAGGCCTTTTCAGCATCTAGTGAGATAATTGCAGCATCATGGGGTGTGCCAGTTGCTGCCTGATTCAGAACCGAAATTACCTTACGGATGTTAGATGCAGCCGAGCAGCCCTGTACAAAGCTTGCTTGTGACGGGTGTATAAGTGTGGGTAGTATAGCTGCTAATTGAGAGGCTATGATTTTTGATAAAAGTTTTTGCGTCCAGGTTCAGGAGAGATATTGGCCTATATGATCCAGGATCTGTTGGATCTTTATCTTTTTTGGCTATCAATTTGATGTGTGCTTGCAGTCCAGTGGGGAGGTATTCTTCTCCCTCCTCAATTGCCTGGAATACTGTCTGTAGGGTAGGGGAAAGAGATGTCGGCCATGAGTTTATAAAATTCGGCTGTGTAGCCATCAGGTCCAGGGGCTTTGTCGTTCGCAAGAGATTTAATGGCTAGCACGATGTCTGATTGGGATATTGGGGCATTCAGGGAGTGTAGCACGGTTAGATCTATGTGTGGTAGAGAGATAAGGTCTAAAAAGGAGGTGGCCCGGGTAATGTCTATAGGATCGGAGTCATAGAGCTTCCGGAAGAAATTTTCTAAAATGGCTATAATTTCACTAGATTCACTCTTCACTGTTCCCTGGGAGTCTTTCAAAGACGTAAAGAGGGTGGGTATACAAGTTTTTTTACATAATCTTGCTAACAGTTTACCCGGTTTGTTGCTGAATTTGTGAAAGTTTAGGGAGGTGTGTGATTGGTATAAAGTCTCTTGAGCTGCTGCCCAGGTGTTAAATTGTCATTTAGCATCTGCCTTAAAAGATGACTTGCCTCTGTATATTTTCAGAGAATGTTTCTCTTGTAAGTGGAGGTGAAAGCGCTGATCCTGCCTCGAAGCACTGCCTTGCCCGTTTCCCAAAAAGTTTGGGTTTGATTGATGAGGTGCGTTTGTTTTGCATAATTCAGACCAGGTATTGTGGAGGGCCCGGAATAAATCATGGTTATTTGAGTTGTGCAGAGTTAGAGAAATTGGGGAGTGATCAGAAATAACAATGTCATGGATGGTGGAGTCCATGATTTTTTGCAGTAGAGCGGGATTAGCAAAAAGGTAATCAGTTCTGGATAAAGTATTGTGGACAGGGGGATAAAAAGGTGAAATCCCTCCCTTCTGGATGTGCCAGACACCAAACGTCCATGAGTTGTAGGGCTTCAGCAAAATTGCTCAATATTGTGTGTGATTAGGGTTGATTGGTAAGGGGTGTACAAGTTAAGTTAATTGATTTTGATTTGTCCTCCTGTATATTCATACATGAGTTGAAGTGTCCTCCCAGAACAAGGGGGAGATGCATGTAATTTGAGATTTTAGGGGACAGCTTCTGAAAAAATTGCTTGGACGGGGAATTTGGGGCATAAGTATTAATCAAAGCTGGGGATGAGGAGCCTAATTTAATATGCACAGCGATATAACGTCCCTCATAATCTGTTTCTATCGAAACAATGTCAGGAGAGAGTCTTTTATGAATGAGAATAAGTACTCCAGCTTTGTGACTGACCGAGGGTGAGCCCAAAACTAGGCCCACCCATAGTTTTTTCATGCGCGCAAAATCGGTTTAGGTTAGGTGTGTTTCCTGGTGAAACGCGATGTCTGATTTTAGGCACTTAAGATGGCGAAGAATGGCCATACGTTTATGCGGCGATCTCAGGCCCTTGACATTCCATGATACTATGCGTGTTATGATAGCGTAGTTATGGGGTTGGTTGTGTATGGTTTTAATGTAGGTTTAGAAAGTTCCTCACCATTATTCAGACATTCCTGAAGTAGTGCAGGAGGCTGAGGTGTTTGGGGGTCTCCAGGTAGATAGGGGAAGAGACTAGAGAAGGGGGGGTTTAGAAGGGAACACAAAACCCAACAGGGGTCCATGTAGTAAGCAAAAATAACAATAAACTTCAAAGGCATTTCGAACTTCACATTATTCCACATGGTACCTCCAAACTTTGACCAGCCTAACCGGGGATGATAGGGTTTGAAACCTGCAACAAGGGATTGTTTATCCATGAACAATGAATGAGAAGGATCCCGAGATCGTTATGGTCTAGCAGTGATGAAAGGGGTTAGCAATCCCTAGTATCGGCATCGGCACATTGATCAAAGCCAGATACTGGATATAATGAGTACACTAAAAACAGCAATAACTGAGAGCCAGAGGCCCTAGTTGAACTGGTAATCATAACAGCAGGTAGAAATCGTTAAAGTATCAAAAGAACAGTAACCCGGAACAATATATGTATGTAAACAGGCAAAACGAGTGGAGTGAGAGTCACTTGTATTATGGAACTGATCACCATTGAGTGATGAGGTGGCAGAAAATACTGAGGAGCTAAATGAGGGTTGAGAGTTCCGTCAGGGTGGTCTTTGGCGGAATTAAAGTTGACGCATTGCTTCTTAGGTGGGTTTTTTCACGAACTGTGCGGGTCTCTTGGGCCTGGGTCTTGGGGATATGGTGTGAGTTTAGAGGGCCCGCACTATCCGATAGATTGGTTTGCAGATATTGGAGAACTTCCTCTGGGTGAATGAAGGATTTAGTGTCCCCTGTAGGCATCGTGAAGCGTAGTGTGGCAGGGTATGCAAGGGTGAATTTGATCCCTTTTTGATGAAGTGTAGCGCATATTTGCTGGAAGGCTTTGTGTTTGCGGGAGACTTCCTGAGAGCAATCGGCAAACAATAGCAATTTGTGGCCCTCTAGTTGCAAAGAGCGTGAGTTGCAAAATGAATTCAGGATAGCAATGCAGTCAGCGTAGTTAAGGTATTTGACCATTACAGAGCGTGGCGTACGTCTATCATTTGAAGGCGCCCCAAGGCGGTTTGATCTTTCAACCTGACAAGGTGATGGTATGCCCAGCGCAGCTGGAATGCGCGTGGAACAAATGTCAGACAGCGAACCTGCGTTGTAAGATTCTGGGAGGCCTATGACGCGCACATTGTTCCTGCGCGAACGGTTTTCTAGGTCGTCAAGTTTGTCCAGAATGGATTGCTGCGTACGTTTGGAGTGTGAAATGCCGGCCTTCATAGCTTGCAATTCATCCTCTAGGTCAGAGAGGCGTTGTTCAGCTTCAGTTATACATTTGGTGTTGTCCCCCAAGTCCTTTCTAAGTTGCTTTATACCCTGCGCTACTGCTCTGTCCACTGCCTGAGTAATGGTGGGTAGTAGTATAGAAGCCACAGCCTGTGCAATCCTATCATATTGGTCCGTGGGACTAAAGGTGTCAGCATGCCCCAGTGTGTTTGTGGTATGTGGCTGTGGCTCTGTCATATCTTGTCCTGCGTCCATGTCCATGCTGTTGGAGCTGCTGCTGCTGAATTGGATTGGACCGGCGGCCATCTTGGCTGCAGATGGGGGGAGAGCTGTTCCCCTGGGATCCCGCTGCGGTACCGGAGCTAGGTGGGGCCGGTAATAGATACCTCTCCATGCGGGAGGAGCAGAAGGGGATCGGGGGACACTTTTTGTGCCTTTATTTGTAATTTCCCTGTTGCAGGGAGCCTTGGAGTTGTACTGGTTCCCGGAGCCGCGGGACCCGCGTCCTATCCCATATGACGCATGACCGGAAGTTCAGTTCTCAATCTTAAAGGTGGCTGTGGACCAATGCTCTATCCACCTAGGTGAGTATGTAAGTTTATTTTGATCTAAACCCACACTTATCTTTTAAGGGTGGATGAAAAAAAACTTCCCCCTTCACCTGAATTTTTCAAAATAAATGCACAACAGCCTTCCAGGGACCAAGAAGGGCCATCCATCTTGGAACCTGGCTTCTTAAAGCCACAGGCTGGTTATCTATTTTTTACCATATGAATTATTAAAGGCACACCTCCATATAAGCTGTACAACTTTTATCACAAAACTACACAGCGCCTGGCTCCTGTTCATACTTTCCACAAACCAATCTGTTTTTACCATGGCAGCAGTGAGTTTTTTCCCCACTAATCACAGTTGACATATACCATTCACTTATTTCCTTTGGTACACATCTGTGCGCTTTTATCCAGACCGTGGTAAAAAAGCCACAATTCTTTATACCACACGTATGTTGTAGACACTGTACTCCTGTCACATACTTTCTCATCTTTGTGATGTAGGAACACTGAGCTTTATGGAGATGCATTATGACATACAGGCTGCTTACTAGAAACTTTGGAGTCTTGCTGGACTTACTAAAGTTTTGAAAGAATGAGAGCACCACACCAGCTTGTATAGCCCTTTAAAATATTTTTTTTTACAGCAGTTAATCTTTTAAAGGGCTATACAAGCTGGTTTGGTGCTCCTATGCTTTCAAAACTTTAGCCATGCTTTCCCATATCACAAGCTACTGTTCTTACACATGGATAAAACACTCCCTGTAAATGATAAAGAGTGTCATAGATACTCTTTAGAATTATGTCATGCCACTGCAAGTAAAATGGCAGTCCCTGCAACAAATGTATGTATCTGTTATTTGCAGGAGACATGATGGGGTCCAGCACTGAGGTCAGATTGTCTATAATGTTTATTTTGTTGTCAGGGCAGGAGCCGAGGAACGGACAGGCAGGCCTAACAATGTAACGCACTGGCTGACGACAACCACCACCCACAGACCGAAGTCCCTCAGGGCGCGGAGTCTAAGTCCCAGGCTGCCCTTCACCAGGGCCCCTGATGGTGGGGATGGACTTGACGCAGCCAGGAACCAGGTCGCGGCCCCCGAGACACCTCAGCTGCGGTAATGGTCGCCGCCAATGGCGTGTAGCTGGTGGAAGAGACAAAAGAGTAGTCAGACAGGCCGGGGTCAACAACAACAGGACAAAACAGTACAGGACAGCAGACGAGAATCACAGGTCACGAGCCGGGTTCAGCAACAGAGGGTCAGATCAAAGGAGAATACAAAGAATAGTCAAGTCACAAGCCGAATCAGAATACCAGGAGAGTCACGAGAGTCAGAACAGAGTAATAGTAACACAAAGACACAAGACACAAGTGCAAAGAGCATGTGCAGGCCATAGGCTTATATGTCATCAGCCACGCCCCTCTAGGGGGTGAACCTCAGACCTGAAGGCATAAAAAGGATTCCCACCATGCACAGCAGAATCCAAGATGGACGCCAGCACATGGAGTAACATAACCTCAGGGAAAAGGTAGGACCTTGACATTTGTCCTCAGTGCAGGTCAGTAAAACTGGCTCAGCTTTGCTCCCAGTCTGGCCACTGTGCTAAACTGATTTCTGTGGTGAGCGGAATCAGATAGCAAATTTTAGAGACTAGTTCTTCATTAGGTCCAACTCCCTTGTGATTGACAGTGGGTGGCAGTGGACAAATTCCATAGACACTAGCCCAATAGTGGCTATGGAATCTGCACATTGCCATTCACTATCAATCACATGTACATGTAAGGTGGATCTGAAGAAAAATGAGTCTCTCAGGATACCCATCAGTCCTCCCACTGTCAGTATTCATCCCCACATCACTGGTGGCCTAACGACTAGGAATCAGCTAACAGTCTGGTCTGAACCTAGGTTTGAATCAAAATGTTTGATTTTTGGGCATTCAAACTTTAGCCAGTTCAGTAGGAGCTGTGCATCATATAAAGTGGTAATTTCCCTGCTTCGATATGCTTCCTGTTGTCACTGGTTCTTAACCAATTCAATACCGGGCAATTTTACACGTTCCTGCCCAGGCCATTTTTCAGGTTTCAGCGCTCTCACACTTTGAATGACAATTGCGCGGTCATACAACACTGTACCCAAACTAAAATTTTATCATTTTCTTCACACAACTTGAGCTTTCTTTTGGTGGTATTTAATCATCGCTGGGGTTTAAATTTTTTGCTAAATTAACAAAAAAAGACCGAAAATTTTGAAAAAAAAACGTTTTTCTTTGTTTCTGTTATAAAAGTTTGCAAATAAATATTTGTTCTTCATAAATTTAGGCCGAGATATATTCTGCTACATGTCTTTGGTGAACATAACCCAAATTAGGATGTATTTTTTAGTTTGTAGGAAAGTTATAGAGTTCACAAACTATGGTATAGATCTGAATATTGATCAGTCCTGAAGTACTGACAGCCAATCTAATTTCTTGAGGTCCAAGAATGTCAGAATAGTACAGATATCCCCCAAATGACCCCTTTTTGCAAAGTAGACAGGCCGACGTACTTCATAAGAGGCATGGCGAGTTTTTTGAAGTTGTATTTTTTTTGTCATAATTTTTCGAAAAAAGAAAAAATAAAAAAAATTATTTTCACTATTTTTTTTTTACATACTGTCACCAGTGCAGTACAGCGTTATCATATAACTGGCATGGCGGTGATCAGGGACACTGACTGGTGACAGTGTGGAAAAAAAAAAAAAAAATATATATATATATATATATATATATATATTTTTTTTTATTATTTTAAATTTTTTATTACTTTTTTTTTTTTTTTTTTTAAGATTTTTTTTTCATATCTGTACTACTTTGGGGAAGTGATCAGTATTTTATTTTTTTTTTTTTACACAATTTGCTTATAGCAAAGAATTACTTTGCTATAAGCAAGCATTTACCTGAATGACATTGATTCATTCAGGGTTTTTTTTTTTTTTTTTGTGCTTAGCTGTGATTTGGCCACAGCTAATCACATAACATGCGCATGTGATTAGCTGTGACCATTCACAGCTAGACACTAGTATACAATGGATGGCATGAATGAAGCCATCCATTGTATACAACTGTCATGTGACCTGCTGTGATTGGTCAGTAAGTACCTAGCTTAAAGGATAAGTTCACCTTTGGGAACATGTTACATGTTCTACCTGTAGTTAGGGTGGAACTTGTAACATGTTCCAGCAGTTGCAGCCTCTCCCCCTTTACCCTCCCCAGGGACAGCAAGCAGGGAATCGAATCTCCATGCCTGATGTCACTATTTGTGGCAGACAGCTTGTAGTTCTGAATGGACTGTGAGGTTGCTGATGATCGGTCTCATAGTTCATTCACAAGCCCTGCAGCTTGTAAACAGCAGCCCATATGAAGGTATGGACTGAAATGTACAGGGCTTGTCTGCAGGAGTTTTGCATTGCATCCCTGATCACAGGTGCAATGCTTTCCAGGCTCCTTAGGGGAAAAAAATAATTAATGCACATTTTTTCCCTGCAAAAATATGTACATTTATTATTTTTTCCAAAAAGGTGAACTTATCTTTTAAAGTGAATTTGAGAGGACATAAATATGCAGGTTCTGGGGCTGAGCCTGTCAACCTGAAGATGGTTTTCTAACTAGTTAGTTACTGGTCCAGAAAAAGAATGTCTGAAACTCTGTATTAGCAGCTCACATATTTTTATTTTCCTTGCTCAGTTCCAGGTTCTAGAGAACACTCTGATTCAATGGAGTGGGCAGCACAGTGCCATTTGGAAACCTAAAGACTTGATTAGTAAGAATTCTAAGAGGGAAGTAACTGATTGCCATAATTAACCCTATCACTGCCATCATTGTAACTGTTTAATTGCAGAGCAAAGTAAAGGCTTAAAACAAGCTGGTGGCTGCCAGTTTATAGACAAGGCCTCAAGCAAAGGGGTTTATTTACTAAAGCTGGCTCACTCAGAATCCTGTGCACTTCTGCATAGAAACCAATCAGCTTCCAGGTTTTATTGCTAAAGCTTAATTGAACAAGCTGAGGTTAGAATCTGATTGGCTACCATGCACAGGTGCATGCGATTCTGAGTGAACCAGCTTTAGTAAATAAACCCCACTGTATCCATTTGGGGTGGACCACACATAAATACATGCAAAATCTTCTCACTGTCAGTTTTAGGGTCCATTCACACTAGATGCAGTTGAACACAGTTAGATGAATTTGTGACTGCATTCCCAACTACATGGACAGTCCATAATCCAGATTATTCTATGGGCATAGTTCGCACCAGTACAGGGCAATACAGTGCAGGGCAAAAAGTACAGCATGTTGCATTTTTCCACACTAGAATCATGCAAAAATGCACACGGACACATTTAAACTTGCACAAATGCACTCCAATGCATTGCAGTGCACATAAAAGTCCAAATGAAAGAAAGAAGGAAATGACCTCAAAGGACAAACAGAAACATGGTCATCAACTGCATGCAAATGCATATAAAAAATGCACATCAAATGCACGCAAATGTGCAAGTTAACATGCATTTTTAGTGTGAATGGGCCCTTATAGATAAAAGGAGCAAAGTTGTAAAAATAGATGAATATAACGGCACACGGGTAAACAAAACAATTTCAACACAGTATACCACATTGAGGTTTTTTATATATTCATGCTGTACTAGCACACTGAAAAGGGATCCTCAGAAGGTTCTTCAACACCAGACAGTGACCCAAACTCTGTCCCTACTCAGCATAAATCTTTCCCTGCACTAATCACTGTACCTAACCAGCAGATTCCTCACCCTAACCTGCTTTTCTTTCAAACTGCTCCATTCTTTGTCGTATCAGGAAACACCCCTGCAGCCTCTACCACATGGCCCAAGTACTAGATTTGAGTCTGTATGAGGTGACACAGCAGGCTTTAGCTTAAGCCCATAGTATGTCAGCTGAGTAAAAACCTGGTCAAAATGACAGACATGGTCTTCATCTTTCTGCCTTTGTTATATTTGGGGTTCTTGATGAGCACTCTATCCCCTGCTCACAGTGGCAGTTTGTCAACAGCTGTGTCATCTGCCAGGCATTGATGCTGCTCCAAAACTACTCATTTAGCTCTCTCCAAACATTTCCAATGCTCCTGAGCTCACTCATTGGGACATTGGTTCAGGTATTTTTAACAGCAAGTCCATAGATACCTGACTGTCCAAACATCAAGAAAAAAGGGGTATGTCCTGTCGCTTTGTGTACTATGTTGTTGTAAACTCAAACTATGACTCCCACATATTGTATCTAGAGATCCCTGTGTCTTTCTTCCAGAGTGCAGATCATGACCAAAAGCGATTGGTTGAAGCACTCACAGGTCCCATTCCCCTGTGGATGATATCAGGTGGTGTGTGACTTTCTGATCCCATAAAGTTTGTGCTTTTTTTAGATTCAGACCTTTATAAAGAATGGAGACAAGTCTGTCAGATTTACACAACTAAATGGATGAAAACACTCTCAACAAGTATGCAGTACCCAGTCAGCCAATCACAGGTGGTAGAAATACTACAGTAGAGAACTGCGGGATTATCAATTGGTAAATGTCTGCTGCATGGGAATACATGCTCTAAGGTATAAAACTCCATCTTGCATCTCAAGTCAGTCCCACTGTCCGAGCAGTTGCCTATCAGTGCCTCAATGTCTATTTTGCTCATGGTAAGTGGGCCTTTTTTTCCTCAATAGAAACCTCCACTTTGTGAGATATTGGAATATTGCGTAGTTGCAAAATCACACTTACATTGAGATAATCTGTGTCCAGCATGAAGTGCAGAGGGAAGCCATGAGGATAAGCCCAGGATGATGAAAGGGCATAAGTCAAAGGTCTCCATGGTGTGAGAGTAGGACCTACCACACAGATAGAGCTGGTGGTGTCTGGCTTTTCCAATGTGCACCTTGGCTCTGAGGAAGAGGCTAGTCCTCAAAACGCGTCAGACATTTTGGATGTCCATCATTCTTATCACCATTCAGAAACGCAGTGCGAATTGGACAGAGTGGTCTCATATGATGTGCTTATTTTCATGTACTTTTGTGAGTAGAATACCTTCTTTTATATTTAATAAACATAATTTTAAAGGTAATGCACAAGGCTGGTGCACCCTCTGTTTTGTTTTTCTCTATTAACACAACAACAGCAAAACATCAGTGGGAGTTTGTTTTCTGCACATATCTAGTAGTTTGCTGTTATACGGTTTGTGGGATATTTATAATTTCAGCTGTTTTTGCTTGTTACTCTTGTTCTCTGTATATGGATAAACTCACAGACTTCTCATCGTTACGTCACACCAGGTTTACAATTTTTTTTCACATGCATCCTGTCCAAAAGAGGTCACTCATAATGTTTCCTCTCGTGATGATAATCTGTCACATAGTGCCAAATATGAACATAAAATTCATAAATTATTCTTCATATTGGAGGATCTCCACAATTTAAAGAATGCCCAATGGTGGGATATACTGCATCATGTCTGAACAAGTACCTTGATCCTAATATTACCCTGAGAGGCTTACACATTGAGTAACTGAGAAATGTACTCTTATGACTATGAAAATCATTTAAAGCACCTTAAAAGCCAATGCAGTCTTGGTAACAAGGAAGGTGCCTGTCTGGCTGAAAAAGTTAAATTGCAGTAACTCAAGCAGAAATTTCCTCTATTACCCACCCTATGACATATCATAAACTTATTAACCAGCAGAATATAGCAACTATGTTTAGTGACTATTACCAGTCACCATAAGACTTACAAAATGACAACTCAATTCCCAAACCTACATCATTTACTATCACAGCATTTCTCCAGCCAGTAAAACTACCAACCATACATGAAGGCCATCTGGCCTCTATCTCTCAGCCCTTTACCCCTCAGGAAATTTGTTCCGCTGTCAAATCACTGTCTAGTCATAAATCCCCAGGAGCAGATGGTTTCTCCAACGAATACTATAAAAAACTCATTGATCTTGTTGCTCCCTATTTGCTATCAGTCTGCAACCTAGCAGCATCCTCTGGTTCTCTATCTTCCAATATGTTACAGGTTGTAACTGAGATAATCCTTAAACCTAACAAAGATCCCACCATAACTGCCAACTACAGACCGATATTGCTCCTCATTACTGATAGTAAAATGTATGCAAAATTACTTGCACTTAGACTACAGCATGTATTAGTCTTTCTTATTCACCAAATGGGGATTGTTCCAGAAAGGAAAGCCCCAGATGGAATGAGACGCTTTATAGTCTTACCAAATGAGTTGAGCTCTCACGTATCCCTTTACTGCTTCTTTCTCTCGACACAGAGAATGCACTTGATAGAGTCCACTGAGGGTCCCTAAAGCTGTTCTTGATACATTTGGAATCACTGGTGTGCTACAGTATTCTATTCTGTTCCTTTACTGATGTTCCTCAGTGAATGTTCTTACATCAAGTATACTGTCCAAAATGATTCATGTCTCCAATGGTACCAGACAGGGGTGTCCATTCTTGCCTATATTTTTTACATTATTTATGGCCCCGCTGACAGAAAGGATTAGGTTAAACCCCTACAATGCAGGTCTCTCCATTTCCAGCCATGACCATAATATTAGATTATTTGCAGATAACACCATGCTTATGATATCTAACCCTAAGACAGCCTTCCCAGAAATCCAAGGTGTCCTTTCTCAGTTTAGGGCTGATTCTTATTATAAGTTGAATGCCAACAAATCTCAACTCTTGGAATATAATTATAAACTCTTTTTGACATCCCTTTCTCAAATGTTGTCCCAGTTTTGATCCCAGTATCTTTATAAGGTGGGAAGGATAATGGTTTTAAAAATGCTGTTGCTCCCCAAATTGCTATATTTGTTTTGAACTACAACTATTTTGCTTCCTCTTAGCTGTACAACAGCTTCTCAGCTGTTACATTTAGGGTCTTAAACTACTTAGATGCTCACTTATCATAATGACGAGACATAGACAGAATGGTGGCATGGGCCTGCCCAACATTGTCTATTTTTATAAGGCGTGCGTTCTAGACATATTACGATAATGGTGCCCCCCTCCAAAAACAAAATACGGTCTAACATGGAGTCCGCTCTCATCCCAAATAAAAATCTCTATTCTACACTTATAGCACTCAAATTAGGCTCATCTTGCCCTATTTCTGAATTCCCAACATTCAATGCATTCCTTATAATATGGTCTGATTTATGACCACCCTTACTTGCTTCTTCACCATCACACAAAATTTCCGTACCTATAGAAGACCTATCTGGAAATCCAAAGATCTCACCCACTTGTCGAACTTCTATAGAAACCATACAATTTGCACATTTTAAAGTATCCATTCTCAGTACAATTTGGTATCCTCAAACTATTTCTTATATATAAAAAGTTACTCTTTCCTTTGTAAACATCCATTACCCTTAGAAATTGTGATAATTAAGTGTGTCATTTCTTTCAAGACCATTCTTGTAGACTGAGAAGAATCTCACGGTTTTACAATTTATTAAATGATAATACTGTTTTCACTAAAGCTAACACTATGCATAAATGGTGTGTTTTTCTTATTGCAAGGTAGGGCTGGTTCATTAAGATCAACTGAGACTTCCGGTTCTTGTAGCAGACGTGGGACCCATGGCTCCGGCTCCACCCCTCATATAATTACAGCTCCCCGCTATTGGGACACCTGCCACAAGCCACCCGAGTGCTCCCCCTGCATTCTGGCAGCCCCCCCCCCCACGTGGACCGGTACCTTTTGCTGGCTCCTCCCGGCTCTGTTCCCGCTCCACAGCCTGAGGGATACAGCTCTCCCTCTCCTTCAGCCAAGATGGCCGACAGCATGGACATAGGTATGACAGAGACACAGACTGCAGCAGTTTCAACACAACCTGACACTCACTGTCCAGCAGATCAATATGAGAAAATAGCACAGGATGTTGCTACATTACTCTCACCTACAAATAGTCTAGCTGTGGACAGAGCAGTTTCAATGGGCATAGAGCAACTTAGAAAAGATTTGGATGACCATGCTAAACGCTTATCTGAAACGAAACAGTGACTTACAGATCTTGAATATGAAGTCCATTTCATACAAGTGGGGAACATCAGATCAAATGCACACAACAAAGTACCTGAGAAAAGCTAGATCATTTGAAAAATCGCTCTTGCAGAAACAACCTGCGCATTGTCGGCC
The DNA here is from genome assembly GCF_062004578.1 of Staurois parvus. NCBI lineage: Eukaryota > Metazoa > Chordata > Amphibia > Anura > Ranidae > Staurois > Staurois parvus. The sequence goes on from NW_028318157.1 coordinate 12,247,436, forward strand.
TCCCTGAATCCTGCAACACAAGCGCCCTCCTAGAGCTATGCACTACATGCATCCCTGCGGCTCTGGGTTTACCCTCGCCATGCCAAGTAGAAAGAGCACACCGCCTGGGGGCACCTTCCAATGACCGATGCACGCCATGGTCTGTGTTTGCCAAATACCTTAACCTCCCTGGAGGTATTCCCGAGTGTAGTTTCAGCACCACAAGTGGTAACCCCGAGCTACACTCGGGAATACCTTGCAGCATTGCTCTGGGATCTCTTCTTCACTTACCTTGTCCTTCGCTCCCGCAATCTCTTCTTCACTTACCTTGTCCTTTGCTCCCGCAATGTCCCCCCTGCAGCGTCCCCGGCAATGTCCTCCGGCTGATGCCGGCATCTGTCTTCCGGGTTCCATTCCCTGCAACGTCAGGACATACGGAGACGGAACTGGTGGGACATTTAAAAATGTCAAAAAGTGACATTCACAAAATACACTAAAATCATATAGTAAAACATAACTGTATCAAAGCATTTATTATTATTATTATTATTATTATTATTATACAGTATTTATATAGCGCCAAAAAGTTTGCTCAGTGCTGTACAATATAGTGGGGGACAGTACATGAAACAATACAGTAACAAAACAATATACGAGAGGTTCGAGGGCCCTGCTCTTTCGAGCTTACAATCTAGGAGGGAGGGGATAGTGGTACAGGAGGAAGTGGCTGTGGAGGATGGAGTGGTAGGAAGAGTGGAGGAGATTGGCTGTTAGGTAAGGGTGGGGTAGGCTTCCCTGAAGAGATGGGTTTTCAGGGTGCACCTAAAGGTGAGGAGGGTAGGTGACAGTCTGATGGATTGGGGTAATGAGTTGTATGTATTTCACATACATTTTGTCCCTAGTTCTTTGTCCTGTGCCCTGCCTGCATTTTTACTGTTCTTTCTGCCTGGAAACTGAGAACTGTCCATGGTGTCCAAAAAGCATCCCTTTAGGTCAAAAGCGGTTTTAGACCAGCTAGAGAACAGCGATAGTAAATTAGAACTACTTGCAGAATTGAGTGATAATGATTTGTGGAGAAATTCATCATCCGACACTGAAAACGATTTTGCGACTTTGCTCAGTGATGTGAACACTTGGTGCTATATTTCAAATTTCAGTGTTTTTGGTTTGATTATATTATTGAATTAAATGTATTATTATTATATTATTATTTTTTATGATTATTTATTAAATTATAATTTATGATTTCGTGTTTCAAATTTTATCATACCCGGTATGTTTACTAGACTCTTTTTCGGACAGATTTCAATGAGTTATTCCTAAAAATTACAGGCCTACAAAAAAAATTACATATTTCCATGCAAAAAAAGTACCGCTTTGAGCACAGAAATACTGACATAATCAGACCGCTACGGAGGCTACCTACGCTGATAGAGTGGCTATCCTTAACCCATTCCACAACTCTCGCTCTCTACAAATTGATGGGCATAAACTGCTCTTATTTGCGGGTTACTCGCAAGAAGTGTCACACAAATGAAAAGCCTTCCAGCAAATCTGTGCTTCACTATACCAAAAAGGCATAAAATTTACCCTGGCCTATCAGGCTACACTTCATTTTACAACTCCTTCAAGAGAATCAAAAACCTTCAATCACCTAGAAGAAGCCTTACAGTTCACACAGACCCACCTAAATGAACCCAATGCTTTGCTGAACCCCCTACATCCCAGTCGAGATCCAGATCCCAGGGACCAGCGCAGTCCTCACAAGGATCCTCCTAAGCAGCAACGAGTCAATCACTCTTCTGCCAAACTGAGGTCGCCATGATAGGGCCTCCGCCTCGATGCCTAGCTCACTATTTTAGAGACATCCAGGTTTCTTTGCCTTAAGCCATTATACTGTATCCACATGATACATCCAACGCTATTCTGTTCGGCGTCACAAAATGCATTACCACCACATGTTGATATGTCATGTACTTTACAGATTGCTCTAATTGGTCATATAGACCCAAAACAGATCCTGTTATGTTTCCATTATCTGCACGATCATCCATACTCCGACCATCAGACCACCTTTGAAATTTGGGATTTCTAGATCCCACCCTAAATTACCACACTTAAATGAGCGGAGGGCATCAAATTTTGACTTCTCCGGTTACGCTGGTCGTAGTACAGGAGTATCATGTGGAAAAATGTGAAGTCCAGACTACTACTGTGGTTTGATGTATATTGTGATCACCTATCAGTCCCCTGTTGTGTATATACTGTGCTTTATCCTCTACGTCTTTACTTTTCTACTTTATCATACTTCCCCGGAGAACTTCAGCCGCCCCAGGAATCTCATCTTACCAAGTCCATGCCGGTAGCAAGCATCCAGGCAGGTAAAATTTTACCACATACCTATGTTCACTATACCCATATACACATCCTAAAACCTACACTACAATGACACGCATAATTTCATGGAATGTCAAAGATCACCCCATAAATGCATGGCTATACTTCACCATCTCAGGCGATTAAAAGCAGATATAGCATTACTTCAAGAAACCCACCTGACTCAATCAGATTTTGCCCACATCAAAAAGTTATGGGTGGGTCAGGTATTGGGCTCCCCTTTGCTTAACAACAAAGCAGGAGTATTCATATTCATCCACAAATGACTCACCCCTGAAATCATATCCACTGAAACGGATGACGCAGGGCATTTCACCACCATCCATATCAAACTAGGTACCAATGATCTAGTCCTTTCTAACATATATGCTCCCAATTCACCAACTAAACAATTTTTCCAAGAGATGTCCTCGAGGATATCGAAATACATTACTCTCCCTCTCGTTATAGGAGGCAACTTTAATTCCTATGTGTACTGGCAGGAGGATAAATCCAAAAGTAACGATCGATACCGGCTGGCTCTCCTTTCCACACCCCCTGCTTCCATGATGTTATCTAATTTTGTGGAAGCATTACAACTAACAGACATCTGTTAACTCACCCAGATGGTAAAGATTACACCTTTTATTTTCATGTTCATCACACACTAGAATCAATTATTTCTTCTGCAATTTAACATTGTTGCATCACATTACAGAATCCACCATACACAACATAGCTATCTCTGACCACTCCCCGATCTCCATTACATTAAACCATTTAACTGCAACTCACCATCAGAGAATATGGCGTTTCCCATCCTTTTTGGCAGACAACCAAGAGCTATTTCAGATATTAGACACAACCTGGTCAGATTTTCTGACAACCAATGAGGCCCACCGATACAACCCAAATCTCTTTTTTGAAACAGTACTAAGAGGCAGAATAATTGCTTATGCGTCGACTTACAAAAAAAAACTCCTTCACAAACTCAAAGAAGCTAGCGACCATTTAAGACAGGCTCAGAGAAATTTGACAGAATCGAATTATCATAAAAACAGGAAAACATGGCTAGAAGCAAAACATCAATTCGACACTTTGGTGTTAGCCCAAGAATCTATACATCAATCCTACCTCGACGTCCAATACCATAAATTTGGCAACAAACCGGGCAAGCTCTTGGCCCGTCTATGCCAAAAACCCTTCACGCCCACCCAATTTACAGCTCTGAAGGACTCCTAGGGCTCCTTTAAAAACGCACCAGAAGGAATCATATCAGTCCTGGAACGATTCTATGCTCACTTATACGGCCCAGACCCAATAAACATTTCACAAGCCGACTCATTCTTGGAACAAATTACCCTGCCACAAATAGATCCCATTGCATTACAATCCCTTAACGCCCAATAACACACTCGGATATCTCCTTGGCAATCCAATCTTTAGCAAATGGCAAAACCCCTGGTCCTGACGGTTACACTGCAGAATTTTACAGGCTTACGGCCAAAAACCTCACCCCGACCCAGTCAGTATTCAAAAAAATTTGAATTAAAAAAAATGCCTCTACACCATACTTTGTGGAGCTTCAACCTACCTTCCCACCACTTCCTATATATTCTACAAGTACTGAACTTCATAAATTCAATTGCTCCAGTGAAAACCACCAGGTTTTGCAAATCACTAATAGACACCCTAGTACAAAGTCAAAAATAGAAAATATCAAACATCTGTACTCCATTAAATTTGCATTATACAAAACCCTTGGGAACTTCTTCATCAGAAATCTCTTGGGTCAAAGACTTCTGTAATGCAATCACAGCTGAACAAATACTAATGGGATTCAACACCACATGTGCTTTTATTTCAAAGAGTTTTGGCATGAGCAACAGCTCAAGATCATGCATCGTGCTTACATGCCCTGTGCCTATTCGAAACTCAACCCATCTATGTCCATCTGCCCACTCTGCAGATGTTATATGCCATCATTAAAGCACAGATTCTGGCTCTGCCCTCCCATATCCAATTTATGGGACCAAGTAACTTGCTTTGCGACATTCATTACCAATGTCCAAATGACTAAAGACCCACTACATCTCCACTTCGGCAACTTGGAACAAACGTCTACTGGTACCTCTCCTACACAGATCTCATCTCTCAGGAAAAACAAACCAAAGCAAACACAGGGAAAATGGTGCCCGCGCATGCGTATTCCCTGTTGAGCTCCGATCCCATGTTATCTTGCCTATAGACTAACGCAAAATGGTGGCAGCATTCTCGCGCATAAGCATTAGCGTTTGGTCTCCGGCAAGATGGCGCTCGTTAATTAGAGCGTGCTTTTTCAAAGCTATATATATCAATATAAGACGTCAGGCTTCACATGGAGCACACCCTTTTTGAGAACAAACCTTTGCTCAAAACGCGTCAAGGAAGGAACCCTGCACGCCGTGATGTCACGCCACCGGATCATGGAGGTCCAGTGGCCATTTTACGGTACCAGCTGATCAGATTTTTACTGAGCAATTTCACTGTTTTGCTTAATTTCTTTGCACAAACCACAGTGTATGTTTACCTTTGACCTTTTATCATATCATTACTATTAATGATATGATAATGAATATTTAGCATTTTAATTCTAAATATTACACTATGGGAATACGCCCTTATTTTGCTCTGCATCGAGCACTTTAATTTCCCAGCTACCCCCTGATGACCAAACCAGAAAGAGGGTGATCCACACATTTCCTAAATCGGAATTCCCAGGCTGTATCCAGTTCCACCCTGAGAAGGGATACCTGACAGACCACCTCTATATTATACAACGCGCTAACTACATGCACATCTAGTGAGTGAGCATTTTATCCATTTCTTGCACACCCACCTGAATATATCAAGTTTACTGGGAATAATAGTGTCATCAGGAGATCATTTTGAATGAACTGTGTTTATTTTTGATATTTCTGAGCATTATATGACATAAACACAGGTATAACTACGGTGCGTTTCCCTTTTCCTATTAATTTCTGAATTGATGAATTGATGTTTTATGATCCACATAAGTATTCTTATTAATGTGTATTTGCCTAGATGCAAATTGTCCTAATATTTTCTAGCACTGCACTTTTTACATATATTTTACCTGTCTATTGGTTGTGAGAAGAGCTATATTAAAAAATGGGTCTCAAATTCGCCACCAACCATATCGGACATGAAACAGGATCTTAACTACCTTCTTCATGTGGACAGACTTGATCTAATATCACCTAGCAATGGCAGAGCTGACTCTTACATTCGAAAATGGCACCTACGTATATATTACATTTTCCACACCTGATCAACAATTATTCCTAAAGGACTCTAGATTTGATGGTCGACCTATTAATTCAATCCAAAGCTATACTACAGTTGCAAGAAAAGGTATGTGAACCCCTTGGGATTACGTGGAGTTTTGCATGAATTGGGCATAAAATGTGCTCTGAACGTCATCTAAGTCACAACAATACAAGAACACAGTCTGCTGAACATAACACAAAACAAACATTAGATGTTGCCATTGTTTAATTGCACATAACATGTAAACATTCACAGTGCAGGGAGGAAAAAGTATGTGAACCTTTGGACTTAATAACTGGTTGACCCTCCTTTGGCAGCAATAACCTCAACCAAACATTTCCTGTAGTTGCAGATCAGACCTGCACAACGATCTGCAGTAATTTTGGACCATTCCTCTTCACATAACTGTTTCAGTGTAGCAATATTCTTGGGATGTCTGGTGTGAATCGCTCTCTTAAGGTCATGCCACAGCATTTCAATCGGGTTGAGGTCAGGACTCTGACTGGGCCACTCCAGAAGGTGTATTTTGTGCTCTTGCAGCCATTGTTTTGTTGAATTATTTGTATGCTTTGGGTCATTGTCCTGTTGCATCACCCATCCTCTGCGGAGCTTCAGTTGGTGGACAGATGGTCGTACGTTTTCCTGCAAAATGTCTTGATAAACTCTGGAATTCATTTTCCCATCAATGACAACAATCCGTCCAGGCCCTGAGGCAGCAAAGCAGCCCCAAACCATGATGCTCCCTCCGCCATGTTTTACAGTGGGGATGAGGTTTTGATGTTGGTGTGCTGTGCCTTTTTTTTCTCCACACATAGTGTTGTGTGTTCTTCCCAAACAACTCAATCTTGGTTTCATCTGTCCATAGTATATTTTGCCAGTAGTGCTGTGGAACATCCAGGTGCTCTTTTGCAAACTTCAAACGTGCTGCAATATTCTTTTTGGACAGCAATGGCTTCCTCCGTGGTGTCCTCCCATGTACAGTATTCCATTCTTGTTTAATGTTTTCCTTATTGTAGATGTGTCAACAAAAATGTTAGCATGTGCCAGAGATTTCTGTAGGTCTTTAGCTGACACTCTGGGATTCTTCTTTACCTCATGCAGCATTCTGCGCTGTGCTCTTGCAGTTATTTTTACAGGACGACCACGCCTAGGGAGAGTAGCAACAGTGCTAACCTTTCTCCATTTGTACACAGTCTGTCTTACCGTGGACACATGAACATCAAGGCTTTTGGAGATACTTTTCTAACCCTTTCCAGCTTCATGCAAGTCAACAATTCTTGATCGTAGGTCTTCTGAGAGCTCATTTCTGCAAGGCATGGTTCACATCAGACAGTGCTTCTTGAAACCAGTAAATCCAAAACAGGTGTGTGTTTTTTAAGGGCAGGACAGCTGTCAGCAACACATCCAATATCATCACACTGACTGGAGTCAAGGTTGGCTCACTCCTGGCTCCAATTAGCTCTGGGAGAAGTCATTAAGCTAGGGCCTCACATACTTTTTCCTTCCTGCACTGTGAATGTTTACATGTTATGTGCAATTAAACCATGGCACATCTAATGTTTGTGTAGTATTGTGTTCAGCAGACTGTGTTCTTCTATTGTTGTGACTTAGATTACATTCAGAGCACATGTTATGCCCAATTCATGCAAAACTCCACGTAATCCCAAGGGGTTCACATACTTTTTCTTGCAACTGTAATTATAGTTAACATATAATGGGCATAATTCATTGCTGATGTTTGCATCTGAACTACCCTTCCTTATGCTTTCCACGTCCTTGCTTCTCCTGCCTGAGAGTTATAGTTACGAGCACTCATATGTCCCCACACAAATTGTCACATATGATTATGTTTAACTTCCATTTGCTCCCTTTATACCAGTTATTTAAAGCCACAGCCTGTTCACATATGGAGTAATCAAAAGATATCATCTTTGCACGCTATCTGCTGCTGCTTCTAAAACACCCGGTACTAGCTGAACTCAATAGGTCTCCGGGGGTCAGTCAGCACCCCCCCCCCTCCTTATTTCATACTTTGATCTCTTCGTCCTTCTCCCTGGTTCTTCTCTATTCCTTCTCACCTATCTTTCCTCTTCCCCACAATCCATACTTATGCATTTTTATTAGTCCTCACATATTTGTAGGACTTCAGCCTGCATGACGTTGCACCTTTGAGGTGCAGATACAATACTCACACCCTGACATAATATACATTTGCTATATTCCAGTCATTTAGTGTCTTAGCTAATTATTCACCTAACACTCATTATAGTTTGTAGCATATCCAAGGTTCTTTAAACTTTAACTATTCCAATTCTTTTGGCTACTTATCCATCAATCGATATGAACCTATCTCTTCATGATATCACATAAGCTACAAATTGTTTGTGACTGTCATTCCTTCGATGCAATGATATGTTTTCTCACATCGTTTTGTTTGGTCTTTATTATGTATAATAATAAAATCCAATAAATAATTTTAAAAAAAAGATCAACTCCACCCATGAACATATTGTACTCATATACACATTTGGGCTTCTGGACTGGGCCATTTCTTCTGTTGATTTGCACAAAGGTATCATTGTGAATATGGGAAAGTAAATATACATCATGTTTGTCCCTCCACTTCATAGCCAATAATTCATCATTCTGCAAACACAACGACTCCCCTCTTTGCAATCTTGTATTCACCAGCCTTTGTGGGAACACAAGCTAGTGTTTGATTCCGGTAGAGGTTACGGAAAAGGGGCAAGCTTGTATAATAGTTATCCACATACAGATGGTAACCTTTATTGAAGAGGGGGAATACAAGTTCTCAAATGATTTTCCCACTGGTTCCAATATAATCTGGGCATTGAGGGGGATGCAGCTGGATGTCCTTTCCTTCATACACATGGAATGAATAGACGTACCCCGTGGCTCTCTCAAACAACTTGTACCGTTTCACCCCATATCAGGCCCTTTTGCCTGGGATGAACTGCTTGAAGCTCAGTCTGCCAGTAAAGTGAACAAATGATTCATCTACACAGATGTTTTTGTCTGGGATATATAATTGGGCAAATAATTCTTTAAAAAAATTGAGAAGGGGACAAATTTTATACAGCTTATCATATATGGGGTCATTTTGTGGGGGGCACTGAGTGTTATCACTAAAGTGAAGGAACCACATGACTATCAGGTATTGTGTTCTTTGCATAACTGATGAGTAAATGGGCATGTGGTAAAGGGGGTGGGTTGACCAATAGGAGTGGACATTTTTGTCAGTTCCATATTTAACGTGAGGCCCAAAAAGATCTTGAACTCTTCCACTGTCACCAGTTTCCATTCATAGGGATGGGAATAACTGGAAGTTGGATTGTTGGCTATAAATTGTTAGCCACAGAGGTTACACTGGTCCACAAAATCAAATGTAATAATTCATCCGTGAAAACTAAATTGAAAAAAATATGTAGGTACAAAATTTTCTGTGTTAGTCTGGACTCCAGGCTGGCCAGTAAAAGGGGAAATATTAGCTGCTTCTGATTCAGGAGGAAGCCATAGAGGGTTTGCAAGGGCATCTGGTAGACTGGCTTGAGCCCTAACCCTTTGGGGCTGACATGACACCCCACTAATCCCTGGCCTTTCTTGCTGAGGTACTCCATTCCTGGTGGATGCACCTGAGCTAGAGGTGGATGCCACTGCAATACTAGTGGATGCCACTGCACTACTGGTGGTAGCCTGTTCTTCACCAGAACGCCTTCATTTGTAGGACAAACGTTCTTCCTCCTCTGATTCCATTACAGTTCCACTACTCGTAATCAGAATCAGAATCTGACACAGAGAGCTCCCTGCTGCTCTCGTTGGTCAGAGCTACAATTTGATATGTCTCCTCAAAGGTAAATTATTTTTTAGCCATACTGGTGACTGTGGGCTGTGGTGACACACTGCTGTGATGGAGACACTGGGTGACATGTGGCAGCACTGATGGGTGCTGATGCGACTGCACTGATGGGTGCTGATGCGGCTGCACAGATGGGGTGGCACTGATCAACTACACTGATGTGATGGTTTGTAATGCGGCTGCACAAATGGTGATGTGGCTGCACAGATGGTTGGTGATGCGGCACTACTGATAGTTGGCACTGATAAGCAGCACTGATAAGGCAGCAGTGATGGTCACTGTGTGACACTGGGCAGAATACAGTAAACTCACTGTGATGGCACAGATGGCTCCTTCCCTCACACTCGTCTCTGTGAAGGAAGGAGAGCTGTCAGCCCCCAGATGACCTGTAGTGTTTACATATAGTGATCACATGTCATTAGACATGCTGATCACGTGGTAAAGAGCATCAGTGATTGGCCCTTTACCTCAATCTGTGATGTGCTGTGTCCAAGGGAGACAGTGATCACAGGCACTCCTGGGTGCGCACCGCAGGGGGTGCGTGGGGAGTGTGTTCTCGGGAGGATGTCCATGGACATCCTCCCAAAACTAGAAGACCGTGCTGTAGCCATCTTTCAGCTATAGCGCAGACAAGAATAAGTTAAACAGATGGAGAAATACTCCAGCAGCACTGGAATATTTTAGTCCAAGATACCAAATTGAGTGTGGTCATTCCTCCAAGACCTAGATTTGTGTACAAACATGCCCCAAATATTCAAAATATGATTGCTCCCAGAAATACATGAAGCTAAAACAATCTCCCATTTATCCTCTGGCCACTTTTTGTAATTTGGAAGGTAAGTTTCAATGTAAGAAATGAAAGTGTAAAATGTGTAATTTTGTTTATCATTAGCAAAAAAAACATTTTGTGATGCGAGTGGCAAAACATACACCAAAACATACACCATAAGGTCATTCTTCACATTTGTGTCACATAGTTTTGTAGTTTATTGCCTCTGCTGTCCTTGTGGTTTCCTGTATGTTAGCTGTGAGGTTTGACAAACACAGGAAACTCATCGAGGATGGTGATGTAGGACATAGTGTCCCACAACATTTCACCTTGAAACACCAAAAATCAACTGAAAGCTTCAGGGTTTGGGTTATAGAATCTATCCCTAGCCCTAGTAGCTCTACATTTGCTGAGAGATTTCCACATCTTATGCACAAAAACATAGGAACTGGGTTGCAGAAAATGGCACCAGGTGCTCTGCACTGATGAGTCAAAATTTTAGATATTTGATTGTAGCAGAAGGCAGTTTGTTTGCCAAGGGCTGGAGAGCAGTATAATAAATATGAGTGTCTGCAGGCAACAGTGAAGCATAATGGAAGTTCCTTGCATGTCTGGGGCTGCATTTATGCAAATGAAGTTGGAGCTTTCATAAGGATCAATGGTGTTCTCAAAGCTTATAGATACAGGCAGATAATTATACACAATGTCATACCACCAGGAAGGTGTGTGATTGTCCCCAAATTTATTCTGCAAATGACCCCAGACATGCAGCCAATGTCATTGAGAACTATCTTCAAAGCAAATAAGAAAAAATGAGCAAAGAAGAACTGCTTGGCCCCCACAGAGCCCTGAACATTATCAAGTCTGTCTAGGAGTATATGAGGAGACAGAAGGATTTGAGGCAGCCTACATCTATAGAAGATCCATGGTTAGTTATCCAAGACGTTTGGAGCAACCTACCTGCTGAGTTCCCACAGTATATTTGAATGTAAGTGTGATTTATTTTTTATGGCACATTTTACTGATCCTTGTGCCCTAGTTTATTCCAATTTCAATAATGATGATCTATCAACATGGTGACCCATCACTATTCCTGTCACAAATGACATGTTAAACTAATGTTTAACGCAAACCTAAAACTACTTTTGAACAAACTTTCATTAGTGTACAAAGAGCAAAGGATTTCCCAAGGATGTACAGATGGTAAAGGAGGTATGTATATACCTACAGTTGTGTCCAAAATTATTCAACCCCCACTGAAATTGAGTGTTTTGGCCAGTTTGACATTGCTTTTGATCATTCAGTCATCTTGCTTACATTTACATTAAAGAGGCACTTGTAGGTCAGACAAATATAACATAACAGTTATAATGAAATAACCACAAATGTCTTTTCTGTGCTCACAGCATTATCAGTTTTATTCAACCCCCAAGTGACATTCAATCTTAGTACTTAGTACAGCATCCTTTTACAGTTATAACAGCTTTTAAACGTGAAGCATAGCTTGACACAAGTGTCTTGCAGCGATCTACGGGTATCTTCGCCCATTCTTCATGGGCAAAGGCCTCCAGTTCAGTCACATTCTTAGGCTTGCGCACTGCAACTGCTTTCTTTAAGTCCCACCAGAGGTTCTCAATCGGATTTAAGTCTGGTGACTGCGATGGCCACTCCAAAATGTTCCAGCCTTTCCTCTGCAACCATGCTCTAGTGGACTTGGAGGTATGCTTGGGATCATTGTCCTGTTGAAAGGTCCAACGTCTCCCAAGCCTCAGGTGTGTGACGGACTGCATCACGTTTCCATCCAATATCTCCTGGTACTGAAGAGAATTCATGGTACCTTGCACACGCTGAAGCTTCCCTGTACCTGCAGAAGCAAAACAGCCCCAAAGCATGATTGACCCTCCACCATGCTTCACAGTAGGCAAGGTGTTCTTTTCATCATAGGCCTTGTTCTTCCTCCTCCAAACATAGCGTTGATCCATGGGCCCAAACAGTTCTAATTTTGTTTCATCAGTCCACAGAACACTATCCCACAACTTTTGTGGTTTGTCCACATGGCTTTTGGCATACTGCAGTCGACTCTTCTTATTCTTTGGAGACAGCAAGGGGGTACGCCTGGGAGTTCTGGCACGGAGGCCTTCATTACGCAGTGTGCGTCTTATTGTCTGGGCTGAAACTTCTGTACCCACATCTGACAAATCTTTTCTCAGTTCCTCAGCAGTCACACGGGGACTTCTCTCCACTCTACGCTTCAGGTAGCGCACAGCAGTCGAAGTCAGCATCTTCTTTCTGCCACGACCAGGTAGCGTTTCAACAGTGCCCTTTGCCTTGAATTTGCGAATGATGCTTCCTAAGGTGTCTCTTGGTATGTTTAACATCTTTGCAATCTTCTTATAGCCATTGCCCTTCCTGTGAAGAGAAATCACCTCTTCTCTTGTCTTCCTGGACCATTCTCTTGCCTTCACCATGTTTGTAACCACACCAGTAAATGTCTAGAAGGAGCTGAGTATCACAGTCATTTTAAAGCTGCCTAATTGGTGCTTATTATGCTTGATTGCTGCTCGGTGACATCCACAGGTGTTTTCAATACCTGATGGAAAGCACCTGTATGAACCTCTGTTCTTCAGAGTGGTAGTCTTTAAGGGGTTGAATAATTGTGGCAATGAAGAAACCACATAAGAACCATTTACTACTGTATTACATAAACAATTGATGTCATTTTAGTTGCATTTGGGTAGTTACAACGTCCTTGTAGGATTTGATTCTGAATACAATTCCAAATGTACACTATAGTCCCTAAACCCCTTTACAGCATTGGGGGTTGAATAATTTTGGACACAACTGTACATGCTAACTGGATAAAACAGCTCTTGAATATGTGTTGCTTGGGTTAAATTGCACACTTACTACATACCAAATTGCCTTTAGCTGAATATTTCTAACCTTTGCTTTAAAGTGAACCTATCATAAATTGTAAATTGTTTGCTGATACAAGTATATGTCACAATATACAACAACATCATATTTTTTTAAAGAAAATCCTTAGGCTAAAGGCAAGTTATTGTTTCTATGCTGAAAGGAGGAATCTGGGAGAATGATGTGATGCTGCAGGCAGAAAGAAATATTTTCTCTACTCCCTCATCCATCACTCAACATTGTAACTTTCTAGCAAGTCAGCATGCAACAGCCTAAACATAACATCTACTATACAGACCCAGGTTTTACGTGATTGGATAATTTTAGAGAAGTACTTTAGTGAACAATGTAGATGTTGTCTAAAGGTGTTTCCTGATCAAATATGGCTCGTTTAACTTTGGAACAGAAGTTCTGTAGTCTAGGGCAGATCCATAAAATATGTGGGAACATGCCCTAAGTCTTGTGACACCACCAATAGAGATAGGTACTCGAGGATATATTTGATGCAATACCTGTGGAGTTTTCTACCAACATGTCAGTAACTTGCATCTGTTCTCCTTGTATGTATTAGCCAATTATTTATTTATTTCAGGTACTTATATAGCACCGTCAATTTACGCAGCGCTTTACACATATATATTGAATATTCACATCAGTACCTAACCCTCAAGGGGTGTACAATCTAAGGTCCCTAACTCACATTCATACACATACTAGGGCCAATTTAGACAATGAGCTATGCAAGCAAGAAACATATGTCTTTTTGGGCTTCGGAAAATCTAGTGTGCAGGTTTGTGTTTCCTGTTCCCATTTTGATAGGAATTTAGGATCCTGGGGATGTTCCTTGGTAATAATCATATAATATAGTATGGACAGTAATTGTCATATGTGGCATGGTTTGGTCCATGCACAGTTTTTTTAAAGGGGTGATAGGCTGGATCTCTTCAGTTACAACATGCAAGGATCTGATACGTGAACCCAGTTACATGTATCTCATGAAGTCCAGGTTGGGCTTGTAGGCCCTGGTGGAAAAAGTGTATCAGTCCTAATTGGCCCCCTATTTTGGAGATCCCAAAATAGGGGTCATAGGACTGGGAGCTGGTGGTGAGGCAGTCTACCTGAAAAGAGTCTTGATCATGTTGACTGTAGTGCCAACAAGTGGGTGAGAGGTTATCAGCTATGTAATCAAACTGGGGGTATCTACCTATGGCAAACTCAAATTTGGAAACATGAAAAAGTGCTGTTTTAGTTTGATCAATGGTTTTCTATCTTGTTGAGTGTACCAGTCTAGGAAACTTTTCAAATGAACGACTTTTTGGTATTTGATGTAGTCTGGAAATCCAATTCTTCCTTTTGATTTTGTTAGGGTCAAGATAGTTATATTTAATCTATCCCTTTTCCCTGTTGATCTGACTTTACTTTATGTAGAAACAATTTGGAATGCATCTCTGTTTAGCACTTTCCACCTTGAAATTTCTATTTGACAATTTTAGGTTCAAATAATGATGCCCAGATAGAACATAACACTTGCCAAGGCTTCACATACTGTATATGACACCTGATCTATTTAGATATCTATATGACATATAGGATAAAATAGGGTTTGGGAGGTGGCTACATGAGGGAGAGCTTACCTTTCACAAGTATTCTGCATACTCTCCACTAACATCCCTTGAGAATGGAAAATAGGCCCCATACATTCCAGGGACACAAGCACGACACTCTCTAAATGAATCAGGACAGGACCTCACTAAGTTTCATGCAGGTGTGCTGTGCAACTTGTTATGGAAAAGACATCACCAGTACACGGGTTCTTTAACAATATACTTGTTGCTCTTCACTTGCTCACAACTACTCTCTCTTACTCAAGAGCCCCTTGTTTCAAGTGAAGGGCCAGAAACTGTCTAAACTCCATAGAAGTGGAACACATTAAATCATCTTGGCAGAGTACAACCAGTGGTTTCATACTTCCCTGGGTTGGGGGAACTACAACATCAGATACATGTCAATATTATTCACAGTCTCTTCCAAGAGGTCAAAGACACAACCTTCTACCTTTGATCACCATTTCCCAAAGTCACACGTAGTCATTCACACTGGCATGTTCTTTCTTAACTACAAAGTTCCAACAATTGCAGAAATAAACAGATCATACACACAGAACCTAATCAGGATATTAACAACATTTACTAAGGATTCCCTGGCATCTACATAAGTACTTATAAGTGGGAATACACTCAAAATGATGTCTGCAAATTCTCTTGCTATGGAAAATGCAGCATAAAGTATTTATTAACTTAATTTTAAATGACAGACATAAGACTGATGCTGATTCACACAACACTTTGTATACAGTAGCCAATGGTTTAGCTTTGTTGATACCAGTAGCTATGGAAGATGGCACAGACTAATATCTAATTTTTAGGAAGGTGTGCTATTTTAATATAAATAAAAACAACTTTGATGAGTGTCTAACAAAATATCTGAAGAGCACATTCTGTAATATAAAGGAACCAATGTTGGTCATTGTCTCCACTCTGCAATTGCAGGATATGAGGGGAAACCAAATATCAATTCTCTTATATACTGTGTGTGTGTGTATATATATATATATATATATATATATATATATATATATATATATATATATATTAGGTTTTATTTAGAGCTTCAGGGGCAATAAGAGAAAAGAGAATTGCTTGGTTCAGAAAAATATTTGTGGACTTTGAGGTATATTTTTATCAGTTTGTGCAGAAGAAAAAAAAACAGCTTCAGGAAAATTAATTCAGTAAGTTACAGAAGGACATGAGAAAATAGATTTTTACAAAGTTTGAGATTTTACCCACACAAAAAGGATGATTTTTCAGCCATTCGTAAATTACCAAAAAGTACCCAGAATGTAACTCATCTATGTATGTATGTATCTATTTATTTATTCTATAGTTTAACATTTTTTTTCATTTAAAAAAAAAAAAAATGTCATCACCTATAGATACAAATGCATCACATGTGATTTAGTAATTTTTTTCCTTCGTATTGCTATCAAACTATATGCCCGTCAGCACGCAAAAGGTGCTTCTACAGGGGTCTAAACAAAGAACCAATCAATGCATTGGTTTTATTTATTACATAACAGCAAATTTGATCAGTGCATTAGGCAAATCTATAGAAACAGATATTACATCAAATGGAAATTATTTTTAAAGGACTTCCTTAGCCAAAACTGAAAATTTAACTTTGTATGGTCTTTACCAAGCTAAATTACAAGATGGTAGCTGTTTTTTTTAGAATATAAGGTAACTCTTCCAGAATTCCGTTACTTTTTTTAGCCATTGCAAAACCACATAATGGTGCCAAGTCCCCAGATAGATTGTTCATAATATAGAATGAACTGTGAAAAATGTACACCTTTGCCACACCTTACGATGTGCAAATCCTCCTACAGTAATCTGGGTCCATACCTACTATATAATCTGATTTTCAGCTTTGCTTTGGCTTGAAATGATCTTGTACACCCCTGTTTTTTTATTTATCCCATATTGTTTTTCATGGATTGTATCCCCTCCTTCCCACACTTTCTTTGACTGCAAGTCCCCTACCAAGTCTCAGTGACCTCACTAAATGTAAATGCTAAATATCTGTAAACAATAAACTCCAATGAGCCAGTTGCAAGCACTAAATTCTATTTTTGAGACAGTAGGTGAGCACTCTTTTATTGATGACAGTATGGGCTGCTTCATATTAACATACAGTAAGTAACTTTATTTGGACTTAGTACAGTGCATGTGGAATACTATCAGTTTATAAATAATGGGATTGCAAATTGCCAATAAGAAGTGAGCACCCAATCACTATGGATGGTCCTGATTAACTCATTAACAGCTATGGCTTTGTTGCAGGTGACAGCAGGGTCAGGATGGGGGGGGGGGGCAGAAGGAGCATGTTCCCAGTGAGAGGTGTTGGGGGTTGAACTGGGAGATTCAGCCACTTGTCTGCAATGCCACCCCTTGCCAGAAGGAGCAGGGGCCAAATAGCAGTGGGTGAAAAATGTGAAAAAGGTTTGGCACTGAGACTGAGAACACACCTCAGTCTCAGCACAGTGCTGCTTGGGATTGAGGGCAGACTGCTCTTCTTCCTGACTCCCCAGTTGGGAGGGGGGGGGGGGTGGCTCAACTGTGAACTAGCCAAGTCTTTGCTGCTAGTTCACAAGAGCAGCTGGAAGAGCAGAAAAGCAGGCTGTTAAACTGCAGTTTTACTACCCCCTAACAACTGCATTGCTTTACAACCTAGACAACAAGTAAATGGCACATTGTGTCGGGCTGGCAGTACTTCTGTTGAAAGCAACCCATTCAAGTGAATGTGGCTGAATTGCAACCATGTGCTATCCATGCAGCTGGCATGGAGGCAAGCTGGACCTAAGCAGTAGGCACAGGCTCAGCTAAGCCTAGCTGGACAGCAAGCACAGGTTCAATAGCATCTGACTCAGACATAACTGCAATGAGGTGGTAAGTTGTCAACTGACCCTTTAGAAAAAAGTGAGTTAATGACAATACAAGAAATTTTCTCCTAGTGCAAAAGTCCCACTTGTAGCTGGAAAGGGTTAGTGGTGTGTAGCACTTGGTTTTGTGAGAAAGTCAGATTATCCACAGAAATCAGGTGGACAGGACAGTCCAGAGTATGAGTTTTCAGACACAAGTGGGTAACCAGAGCTTGATCAAGAAAGTTTTTGGTGACTTCAGAATCCACAAAGGCCAGTGGATCATGAAACCCATCCCATAGTAGATGCCAGCAGGGATCGTTAAGCAATTGTCCTTCTGTGGAGTTAAAAACAGACCTAGGGTGACCTTTTCACAATCACTTAGGAGCCAGGAGTTTCCCGAATGTGTAGGGCAAGAGTAATGCATATGACCCTTAAGGCCACAATACATACAAAGCACCATGTCATAACAGAGTGTGTGTTCCCAGGGGCGTATTTGCCACGAGGCAAACAAGGCATTTGCCTAGGGTGGCACTTTTCGGGGGGGGGGGCACGGTGGCAGTGCCGCCCCCCCCTTTCCCACAGAAGGGACACTTCCATGGGAAAGAGACAGGGGCAGGGCTGAGGGTACAGCAAGGAGGGTCACCCGGGCCAAGGGACCAGCTGCAGAGGAGAGTGGAGTGGTGGGCGGATCATCGGTGAGCTCTCGAAGCGCTTGAGGGGCGGGGACCGCTGTCAGTGTGCTGGGATGTGCAGGAAGGTGCCAGCAAAGGAGGAAGCAGAAGAGGACTAGAGTCAGGGCAGAGGAGCCTGCCCGCTCTTTTGCAGCCGCCACTGGAGAATGTGGGGGAGAAGGGACACAGGCACCCCTCCTGGAGTGATCCTGACACCATCTGGAGGAGCCGCTGCTGGACAGGTAAGTGCTAGGAGGACTGGTGCTTCTCCACTCCTGACTCACTGTCCCCCCGATACACTGCCCCCCACCTGTTCCACTTCCCCCCTCCTGTCCCCACATTGTCCTACTACCCCCCATCTGTCCCCACTGCCCCCCACCTGTCCCTCTGCGCTCCTCCTGTCCAGCTGCAATCAATCCTGTCCCATGCCCCCTGTCACGCTGCCCCCCATCTATCCCTCTGCGCTCCTCTTGTCCCACTGCCACTCATCTGTCCCACTGCGTTCCTCCTGTCCCACTGCACTACTCCTGACCCACTGCGCTTCACCTGTCCCACTGTGCTCCTCCTGACCCACTGCGCTTCACCTGTCCCACTGTGCTCCTCCTGACCCACTGCGCTTCACCTGTCCCACTGTGCTCCTCCTGACCCACTGCGCTTCACCTGTCCCACTACGCTCCTCCTGTCCCACTGCCCCTCACCTGTCCCACTGCGCTACTCCTGTCCCACTGCCCCTCACCTGTCCCACTGCACTACTCCTGACCCACTGCGCTTCACCTGTCCCACTGTGCTCCTCCTGACCCACTGCGCTTCATCTGTCCCACTACGCTCCTCCTGTCCCACTGCGCTACTCCTGTCCCACTGCCCCTCACCTGTCCCACTGCGCTCCTCCTGTCTCACTGCCCCTCACCTGTCCCACTGTGCTACTCCAGTCCCATTGCCCCTCACCTGTCCCACTGCGCTCCTCCTGTCCCACTGCGCTCCTCCTGTCCCAATGACCCTCACCTGTCCCATTGCCCTTCACCTGTCCCACTGCGCTCCTCCTGTCCCACTGCCCTCCTCCTGTTCCACTACGCTCCTCCTGTCCCGATGCCCCTCACCTGTCCCATTGCGCTTCACCTGTCCCACTGCACTCCTCCTGTCTCACTGCCCCTCACCTGTCACACTGCGATACTTTTGTCCCACTGCCCCTCACCTGTCCCACTGCGCTCCTCCTGTCCCACTGCGTTCCTCCTGTCCCACTGCGTTCCTCCTGTCCCACTGCGCTACTCCTGTCCCACTGCCCCTCACCTGTCCCACTGCGCTCCTCCTGTCTCACTGCCCCTCACCTGTCCCACTGTGCTACTCCAGTCCCATTGCCCCTCACCTGTCCCACTGCGCTCCTCCTGTCCCACTGCGCTCCTCCTGTCCCAATGACCCTCACCTGTCCCATTGCCCTTCACCTGTCCCACTGCGCTCCTCCTGTCCCACTGCCCCTCACCTGTCCCACTGCGCTCCTCCTGTTCCACTACGCTCCTCCTGTCCCGATGCCCCTCACCTGTCCCATTGCGCTTCACCTGTCCCACTGCACTCCTCCTGTCTCACTGCCCCTCACCTGTCACACTGCGATACTTTTGTCCCACTGCCCCTCACCTGTCCCACTGCGCTCCTCCTGTCCCACTGCGTTCCTCCTGTCCCAATGCGCTCCTCCTGCCCCTCACCTGTCCCATGCCCCCCATCACGCTACCCCCATCTGTCCCTCTACGCTCCTCCTGTTCCACTGCCCCTCACCTGTCCCTCTGTGCTCCTCCTTTCCCACTGCCCCTCACCTGTACCTCTGTGCTCCTCCTTTCCCACTGCCCCTCACCTGTCCCTTTGCGCTCCTCCTGTCCTGCTGCCCTGATCCTGTCCCTTTGCACTCCTCCTGTCCCACTGCCCCGAATCCTGTCCCAATAGGAAGAGATGGAGCCTAAAGAGGAAGGGGTGGAGTTTGAAGACAAAAGGGTGGGACACATTTAGATGCGGGGGGGGCTGATTTTAGTCTTTCCTAGGGCAGCACAAAACCAAAATACACCACTGTGTGTTCCTGAGAAGATAAATGGGTTGAACCTAGCAGCATAGGTTGCTCTTCCGACATGACACTAGAGTAGAGCAACCTATGCTGGTTTTAAGGAAGGCATAAATTTCTCAACTGTGCCAAGTTCCAGTCTTCAGCTGATGGCAATCACCGCTGGTGGTTGGATGGTGGTTTACCGCTGTAGATGTTGACAGAGCAGCAAAGACTGGTGTGTAGGAGGATCAGGTCAGAGCATGCCAAATAGTAACAGAGATTCTGATAACACAGGAGGGTCAGGCAAAACTGTAGTCTAGACAAGCCGGGTCACATCCATGTAGATCAGAGACCAAATGATACACAATCACAGCAAGGAAAGAGCAGAGTCAAAGCAAGCTGAGTAATACATGGTAATTCCTTGAATAGATACAAGCTGAGTTAAGGAAGAGCACACTATGTAGCATCTGCTATCATGAGCACTGGTGATATACAACAAGTGCTTTAAACATGGACAGTAGGGAGATAGCCAATCATTGTCATTTCCAGGTAAGAGCTGTCTCAGATGAGTTTTGTTTAGCCTTAAAGGGACAGCCCAAATCCTGGTACTGACACACCACTGGCACAAGGACATTGTTTACTTTCAGTGATACCACAAACATTGAGGCAATTTTGTTCTTTCCACCAACTCAGGGAAATGTTTTCCTTACCAAAACTGCTCTTGGAAAATCATACTATGGGAGTCTTTAAGAGATATAAATAGTCAACAATGTCGACTTAAAACAGAAATACCATTAGGTGCAGCTGACAATTAATAGTATCTAATTGCAGGTTAAAACAATCTGTAATGTTTCTCTGTGTAGATGTAAAAACTGATAGTAGTAAACATAGCAACATATGGCACAAAACCTATTAGTTTAGATGGAGGAATATTCTTGGTTGTTAAGTACAGCATGTATCATAGATAATCTATCTATGACATCTTGGATTTTTTGATGACCAGGCCAGAGTTTCTGAAAATGCTACTTTTCAAATGTTCTCAGATTTAAATAAATATATAATATAATAATTAGATATGTTTTTATATTAGACGTTATAAAAGAGAAAAATGTACTTTAGCTGGACACATTTTATTGAAACAATATCTCAGCACGGTCTAGGTTTTGTATACATCAGTAAAAATGGACAATTCTTTTAATGAATGAAGACAAACGGCTGTAATTACATCACGTGGTGAGAACGCCTGTGGGAATAATTGGAACCTAAAAAAAGAAAAGAACTCTAGATAGAAAGAAAATTAAAGTACTAACTTTCCCTAATTAGGTGATTCAACTTTGTCTCGAGGTGAGGATGACAAGCAAAGTGCTTCAATTTCATTACTGTGGGAATATTTTAAAATGAATAAAAAAAGAAAAAATGTGTGCACGGATTTTTAGAAGATACTGTACATTTGAAAGGTTCTATACTTAAAAATATAGGCTTGGACTTTGTATACTAAAAAAAAATATTTTAGAAGAGTAGTTACCAGGCATTTACATGTATTTGTTTCTAAGCATACACTTCATGTTTAGTCATATTTTCCATATTCAAAAAGCTGTATTTTAGAAAATTAGTGCATTGGTAAAAATGTTGAAATTTGGCATTAAAGGACAGTTCACATTACAGCACAGTAAAATGAGACATTTTACTGTGCAGAAAGTGTTGGTTCTGGCCGGGGGGTGCTTTGAGTTTTTAAAGCACAGAGCACTGTTTACTTTTTTTTTAAACTTTATTGAAATGTTAGTATGACTGTTCACTTATTTGTATGCATTGCAGCTAAGTTGCAGTGCATAGAAACACAAACAGAAATGGAGCTGTGGCTTGGGACAGAAAAAAATGCTGATATGTCGCAGATTTACACACTGAAACTCACCAAAAGCTCATTTAGGGGGGAACAGGGCATATTCTGCTTGTGTTGAAAAATGCCATTCACCGCACACGTTTTGATGAGCTCTTGGTTTCACCTTGCATTAAAAAGTGCACTCATTCTTAGAGACAGTTAAAGTGGAACTAGTTCTACATTTAAGCCATAGTTATTAGTGTGCTTATGTTAGCTCGAAAACAAATTGTCAAGTCATCAAATGGCTGGTATCATAGCTGATCATATGTGCAGCACCTTGGCAACTGCAGATCAAATGAAGTCTAAGATGGCATTTTTGGCTGTAAAGTATATGAGTATTTAGCTCCATTTTAAAACTCATCTCTAAACAAAGTTTAAACGATTTCTCACTTCTTCTTAATGTTCCTCTTCCATGCATTAAGCAATTTTTAAAATGAAACTTTAAAATCTTTTTTACTTATCTAAGTAAGATGCCACATATCCATCACCACCCCCTCTTCCTAGAAGGGATATCTATGATCCAGTACCTCACAACAAACAGTTCCCACACAGTCCCCTCTGCATGGCTGACAATAATATGGTCCAGTGAGTGAGTGAGTAAGGAGAATGGGAATTCATGATTAAATCAGATTATAAAATGCCTGTCTGGTATGTGATTCTACAGTACACATGTGCAAGTCTGCTTTTGGAACTACAAAGAGTTGTGTTTAATAATAGAACTACATAAATAACAGATGTTTATACAAATGTGTAAGAGAGCAGTAATCAGTTCAATACCAAACGGGCCTGTGCTATATGTCCTGGGGGAAGATGAGACACATTACATTTACCAAGGAGAATATGCATAATATTATTATTAATATTATTATTATAATACAGGATTTATATAATATTTGATATCCATCAAATTGAGAGCCAGTGACTCTAACATCCCAGATCGAACTGTTTTGTAACAACTTGAACTATGCATAGGAACCAAAATCCAAAAAAACTTTACTAAGTACCTTTTTGTTTTTAATTCCATGTATTTTACTGTTGTTATTGTTGATTGGTAATATCTTTTTCTGTAAATATTTTCAAGATAATTAAAAATCAATAAAACGATTCCCTGAATGCTCTAAATAAGGAATTAAAGAATCCATGTCACTTTAAAAGATGCTACCATATTTTAAACTCTGTTTCCTAATACATGGCATCAAAATGAGTGGCTGCAAGTTTACATTTCTTTGGATCTGCATCAACCATATTCTTAAGCTGAAGTGTGGCATTAGTTATTTCAATAGAGGGTTCTTCTCTATTAAGCTGGCTTCTGAAACCTTCATCTTTTGCCCATGTAAGTCTCAGAATATGGATTAATCTCATCTGGTTAACAGGTCATGTTGCAACCCTGATTTTACCTTGACCTTTATTGAAGCAGTTCTCATGGGTATAGATAGGGTTATATAGCTCATGGGATAGTTTTAACTTGCATGACACACTTTTTCAGATTTACAGTATTTAGCAGTACATGTCCTATCACTTTCTATAAGCTCATTCCACTTTGTGACCACCAGATGACCCAGTTGGTGGTAGATCTAGCAATGAACCTTATGGGATCTTCTATCAACCTTCCAGTTCTTGGGAGGTTAGGTAGTTGGGTAATTTTGGTGAAAGTACAGTATATTGTACCTGAGCAAACAAAATGTGGTAATGTTCTAATGCCCTGACTACAGGGTGCATCCACTACAGCGACCATTTCTTCCAGGGACTGAGTTCAAGTCTGGGCCACCCAGCAGAACAGTTCTTAAGTTAAGTTTTTTTTTTTTTGCTGCTGTGATTTGGCTTTCAGTGGTCATGGTCCCTCTGTATGTAGGAATGTAGCTCTCCTGCTCACTCCTGAGATGGATAGGGGCTAAGGGCATTTGTAGTTTGCATAGAGCAGTGTATGACTAACATACTGCTTGTGACCCATATACAAAGAACTTGGAGCACTGCTCAAAGCACTACAAAGCCTCCCCCTGCAGTTCCAAACACAAATCGGGTGTTGCCATTCAAACAAATTCATCCAGGCTAGCAGAAGCAAATCAGAAGACAAAAGGTGGAAGCACCATACACTGGAACCCATGCACTATACAGAAAGGTGAAGATACAGCTTCAGCATATGCTCCTCCTGACTACACCCCTCTGGCATGTTTTACCCCACCCATGGGGCCTAATAATCAAAGTAAAATGGTAACCAAAATTGCAGACTTTTATACATCAACAGCCACATAAACAGATAGTGATACACAGACATACAGCAGACATAGCTGGGTTGGAGCCAAAACAAGCCATGGCATAGATGTTAAATGAGAAACTCAGTTTTTTTTTTTTAAAAGAATCTTTATTGGGTTTTCAATTATACAAAACCTGAGCAGGTTAAATATTCTAAGGATGTATCTCAACAACATAGCATCTTTAGTAGTTGTACTGACATAACCAACACAGGCGATAGTAATAGATTTGTATAGATCATCTAAACAAAGAAATTCACCAAGTATGTGATATCTCTGAAGAGTTTTCAGAATAGGAAGATAAGTCAGTTGTTTGCAGCAGTATCATCAGGAAAATCTGAGCAGAGATTCTGAAAAAAAAAACTGTTTAGAAAAAAGAAAAAGGAGAAGGGTGTTGTGAGTCAGAGATGTAGAAGGATGCGTAAAAGGTATATAGGCGATAGCAGATTGTGGCGTAATGGCTATGTGCCGAAGAACTGAGACTATGATGAGTATCATGTATATGGGTCAAAAACTACTGTAGGGAGAAGAAAAAACGTATGTGAAAGATTATAGAAAAAGAGAGAGAAGAAGACGATAAGTTAAAGGGAGCAATAAAGAGAAAGAAAAGGTGTGGGAGAGAGCTTAGACTGAAGAATAAGGACAAAAGAAAAGAGAAGGGGAGATGAAGTAGGAGTGGGCTGGAGGGGTCCTTCCCAGAAGACATTGTATATGTTTAGTAGTAAGACGAAAGGTGAATTAAGGAGCTAGGGGGATGGCAGAAGAAGGCAATATGGGGTGGAGGGTACTGCAGGTGTTGTAAGGCCTCACTTGGTTGGGGATGTGAAAGGACGAAGAGAAACTCAGCTTTAAAACAAAACAATTCTATGTGTTAAAAAAATAAATGAGTGTACTTGTGAGCTACTATGGTGTTTGTCTAAACTATTACCATTAATTAATTTGACAAACAAAACAAAACACAATATATGATACACCTGTGGTTCGCTGGCACTCACACCTACTCATTAGACAGTGTTCTGTGAGAAAATTAAATATATAAATTGTGCCGCGCTCCTGTGTATGGATATTTTGCTTTTTCTTCGAAAGGTCTCCTTCCTCCTATACTGATTTTTCTCCAATATATCACAGGATGATTGTATGAAGAAACAAAACCATCATAGTGCTTTATCCTTTTAAAATTAAGGCTTTATTTGCTGCTGCAAGTTCCATACAGAGTTTTTAGCATAGGCTTCAGAGTAAGACAGTTTCAGCCTGTCCTGAAGTTTCTGCTATGCTTGCCGTGCTGTGCTGTGTCCAAGACAACGTTGTGATGTCAGAGCCCCTCCCCTACGCGTTACGTCACCGGGTCACGTGACTTCATCAGGGGGGTATGATTGCAATGATGATGGTTTTGTTTCTTCATACAATCATCCTGTGATATATTGAAGAAAAATCAGTATAGGAGGAAGGAGACCTTTAGAAGAAAAAGCAAAATATCCATCCAGCCATCAAATGATGATCAGCAGCAGGCATAATCACTCCAGAGATCCCAGGTGGATTAAGATCGAGCATAATCTTCCCATTTGCCATCAGGAATATCCTAAGCAGGAGGATCATCCCAGCAGTCCTATAAGGACAAAAAGCTAGTTTTGCCTTTTTATAAGGCAAAACCTGAGGTGAGCGCATAATAAAATCACACTGCACGTGGATTATGGGATTGAACCATCATAATTTAAATTGAAAGAGGACTGTCTATGAGCACTTTTTCATATATATTGTTTTTATCACTATTTACTATTGTCACCAGCACAGTATGAGGTATTTATTTATGATGTTATAAGCAAAAGATAATTGTATTTTATACACTAGATATAAGTATATATATTATTGTATTATTTTTTCATAATTTTTTTTCTTTCTTTGGATTGTCATTTGAAATAGTGAATATCGTAATTATTTATACACAGGAGCGTGGCACAATTTATATATATAATTCTATATGTTTCTATATCAGGCTTGGATTTTAAGCCTCAGCAATCCTCTGGAAATCCATAAAAAAAGTATGTGGCCCCCAAAATTCCATACCAGACCTTTATCTGAACATGTATCCTCTCGCCCTAAACCGTACCAGGCTACATGCCCCTAACATGGGAGGATACTTTTCCAGGGTGGGACTCTGGCAAAGTACCTTGTCCCTATATTGATGAGAACTAGAGACTCTTCCCCACAAACTTGGGCCAGTTGCTTTGGGGGTCTATGGGTTCAGGCTTATCACAATCTGGATGACTTTTTTTAGTGATACGGGTGTACCAAAATATCATCACCTTCATGTGAATGAGTAAGTATCCCATACTCCTATAATCATTCAAAAATAAAAATGTAAAGTATAAAGAGAAACATAGTTTTTGACTAGTGCTTTATTAAAAAAAAAAGTTTCATGATGTAGATCTTTGTCAATCAGTATGCCCCCCCCCCCAACAAAAACAAAACAAATCCAACAACAAAACTCATTGTCTAAGGCCAAACATCACGTGGCCTTGCCCACATGATCATTGTTTGCCAATCCCTTGCTTATTAACCACTTGACCTCCAGAGGATTTACCCCCCTTCCTGATCAGGCCTTTTTTTGATGTTCGGCACAGCGCTATTTCAACTGTTGATTGCACGGTAATGCAATTCTGTACCCAAACAAAATGTATGTCCATTTTTTCACACAAATAGAGCTTTTTTTTGGTGGTATTTGATAACTTGTGCACTTTTTATTTTTTTGTGCTATAAACAAAAAAAGACCAAAAACTTTGAAAAAAAATATGTTAATTTCGGCTATAAATAATATATAGTAAACTCAAAGTTAGTCATAAAGTTAGGCCAAAATGTATTCTGCTACATGTCTTTGGTTAAAAAAAATTCCCAATCAGTGTATATTGATTGCTTTGTGTGAAAGTTATAGCGTCTACAAACTATGGTATAGATACTGTAATTTACGCCATTTTTTGCTATATAGCACTGCGCTAGTTGAACTGACAATTGCCCAATCATGCAATGGTGTACACAAAATAAATTTATGTCCTTTTTTTCACACAATTAGAGCTTTCTTTTGGTGGTATTTGATCACCTGTGCGCTTTTTATTTTTTGCTCTATAAACAAAAAAATACAGAAAATTTTGAACAAAAAACATATTTTTTACTTTCAGCTATAAAAAATATATATCAAACTCAAAGTTAGTCATACATTTAGGCCAAAATGTATTCTGCTATATGTCTTTGGTAAAAAAAATCATAATAAGTGTATATTAATTGCTTTGTGTGAAAGTGTCTACAAACTATGGTATAGATACTGCAATTTACACCATTTTTTATACAACGCTGCGCTAGTTTAACTGACAGTTCCACAGTCATACTGTACATAAATGATATCTATATCCTTTTTTTCACACAAATAGAGATTTCTATCGGTGGTATTTGATCACCTCTGGGTGGGTTTTTTTTTTGCGCTATAAACAAAAAAAAGACCAAAAATGTTGAACCCCCCGATATTTTCAAATTTCTGTCATAAAAAATATCCAATGAACTCAAATTTTGTCTTAAATTTAGGCAAAAATGTGTTTTGCTAAATGTCTTTGGTAAAAAAAAAATTCCAATAGGTGTATATTAATTGGTTTGTGTGAAAGTTATAGCATCTACAAATGGTGGTAAAGATATTGGTATTTACACCAATTTTTGCTATGCCACACTGTGCTAGTTTAACTGACAAATTGCGCGGTCATGCAATACTGTACATAAACAAAATGTATGTCCTTTTTTTCCTGCAGCTAATTAGCCACTAAGATTGCTTTTACATGAAAGCTGATCGCCAGCTGAAAAAAACAATACCAGGACTATGCCTGCAGCACTCAAAGTCCGGTGATGTACCAGTACTATGCTGGTGCTTGTTGGGTATATATGCTATGTTCTTTTTTTTATGAAGTCTGTGGGCTGGATGAAAAAAAGAGAAGAAATTTCTGCCAGAAAAAATGTGTGGTATGCTCACCATTAGAATATACCGCCCTGCATCCACCCACTTCTAATGGTGGGCACACATGAAATGTTATTTTTTTGTCATTCAGCCCATGGTCGATGTGGATGAAGAAATGTGTGCCCTATATTTTTTTTTAAATACATATCTATATATCGAAGCATCTGTCCATCCACCCACTGGCCACCCCAGGCCTCCATGCTTTGGCATATATGCTCTAACTGAAGATGAAAAATTGCATCCAACAGCATTGCACGCACTTTATATATGTATATTCTAAGAGCAAGACCCTGTTGCTGTCAGAATAAAAAGGTCGGTGCTGCAGCTGATTGGCATTTCTGCAAAGAAAACAGCAATGGTTAACAATAAAACTTTAACAATAAATCAGTAACTCAATAAAACAACTTTTTTATTGAAATATGTGACAAGAAATATTATAAAATATATATACCTAAGCATAAGGGCTATCCACACACTGGCCATCCCATACCCCCATGCTTTGGCATATATGTTCTTTTTTAACTGCGGATGGAAAATCTCATCCAACAGCACTGCACACACTTACTTATGTATATTCTGAGAGGAAGACCCTTTTGCTGTCAGAATAAACAGGTCGGTGATGCAGCTGAATGGCATTCCTGCAAAGAAAACAGCAATGGTTAACAATAAAACAGTAACAGTAGAACAGTAACTTGACAACAACAAAAACAGCTACAACTAATTTTGTTTTTTAAAATTTAAATTTTTTTTTTGCACTTTTATTTTTTATGGGTTTTTTTTTGCTTTTTTTTTTTTAACTTGAACGTAACCAGATTTTAGGGTCGCTCAAAATGCTCTAGCCAGTTTCTTGACTACCTAACATCTTTTGAAACCATGTTCAAATATGTGCCCTGAACTGAGCCATGCTGTATCCTATACTAATACTCCACTAATGTGTGGTAGCGACTGAAGCAGTCCTTGAGGCAGAGACCTAGTTGGCCAGGACAGGAGGGACAAAAAATGCGGGTGTCACCCCTAATTCCATATCTGCTACAGACACAACATCTTTTTTGGGGTGTCCTTTGGGTTGGGGTACCAGGAATGTCATCGGGAAAATGACTCTCATGCAGCCAGCTAACTGCATCTGCATTGGGGCCATAGCACCTTCTGGATACAAAAGGGCCATGATGATCCTGGAATTTTAGGAAGGATCCACTATGTCCAGTTGCTTTGTACAACACAAAAGCATTATATAGAGCCAATTGAAATAAATAAACAGACACTTTTTTGTACCAGCGTTTGGCTTTTTGGGAAACTGGCTTCATCATCTGGTCATTGAAGTCCACCCCTCCCATGTTAAGGTTATAGCTGTGGACACGGAGGGGATTTTCAACAACACCAGCTGCCGTGGCAATTTTGCTGGTTGTGTCTGTGTGAATGGAAGATAGGCAAACACATCCCATTTGTCCTTCCACTTCACTGCAAGCAATTCCTCATTTCTCAAGCAGGCTCTTTCCCCCTTTCTAAGATTAGTATTTAAAAGCCGTTGGGGGAAGCCCTTGTGATTAGGTTGCACAGTGCCCCATGCACCAATTCCAAGACTGTACAAATGTTTAAATAGTGGCACGCTTGAATAAAAATTATCCATGCATAAGTGGTACCCCATATGAGAAAAAGGATGACACCAAGTCCCAAACTATCTTGTCACTGCTCTCCATGTAGTCTGGGCATCCGGGGGGGCTCCACATGATCATTACCCTTGTAAATCTGAAACTTATATGTATAGACTGTTCCCCTCTCACAGGTATTATACATCTTGACCCCATATCTGGCATGCTTGCTGGGGAAAAATTGTTTGCATGCAAGGTGACCAAAAAAACTAATGAGGGACTCATCAACACAAATGTTTTGTTGGGGAGTATAGAAATCTGCAAATTTGTGGTTAAGGTGATTTACGAGGGCCCCAATTTTGTGGAGCCGGTCAAATTCAGGGTCACCCCGGGGACGACAAAGTGTATTGTCATTGAAATAGATAAAAAGCATTATATTTTCCTATCTATGCCTGGCCATGGCAGCAGAGAACAAGGGCATATGATGAATCTGCTCTGTGGAACAAAACAACCGCAATTTTCTTTAGTAATGTTGAGGGTCAGACCCCAAAAAATGTTAATTTGGAAACCGTAATAGGTTTCCATGCGAATTGTCTGGCAATTTTTTTATTTGGGTTTGCAGTGATAAACTGTTGTGCATATAAATTGCTTTAATCAGCCAACAAAGCATACAGATATTCCGTAAAAAACAGCTCCAAAAAAATCATGGGGAGTAGTTAAATTTGCTGTTTCCACCTGAATTCCGGGTTGGGCAGCGAATGGGAGAAGTATGGGTGCTGCAGAATTTGTGGTATGCCAATCGGGATTTGCAAGCACATCCAGAAAAACACTAGGGGCTCTATGGGCCTGTGTTAGAATACTTGGTGGCTGTGGGACACTACTTGTGTTAGCCACCGCACCAGCTTGTACTACAATTATGGGACTTGCCACATCACCAAGTGATACTGCAGTGCTGGTATGTGAAATACCAGGATGTACTAGGCCATTGGTACTCGCTAGTTCACCAAAAGGTAGAGCGCAACTAGTACTGGCACGCTACTGCATATGAGAATCATTGTGCGATTGTAACATCTCAGCAACCTGGGAACGAGGTTGGGTACAACTGACCTTAGCAGGGACCTCTTCTCCATCATCTGAGCTATCTGTCAGGGTACCAATGTTATTAATATTATACAGTATTTATATAGCGCCAAAAGGTTTGCTCAGCGCTGTACATTATAGTGGGGGACAGTTAATGAGACAGTACAGTAACAAAACAATACACAAGGGGTTCGAGGGTCCTGCTCTTTCGAGCTTACAATCTAGGAGGGAGGGGATAGTGGCACAGGAGGAAGTGGCTGTGGGGGATGGAGTGGTAGGAGGAGTGGAGGAGATCGGCAGTTAGGTGAGGGTGGGGTAGGCTTCCCTAAAGAGATGGGTTTTCAGGGTGCACCTAAAGGTGAGGAGGGTAGGTGACAGTCTGATGGATTGGGGTAATGAGTTCCAGAGGATGGGGGAAGTCTGGAGAAGTCCTGCAGTTGGGCGTGGGAGGTGGAGACCAGGGAGCTAGAGAGTAGGAGGTCTTCTCAGGAGTGAAGATTACGGGTTTGGTGGTATTTGGGTATCAGGTCGGTGAGGTAGTTTGGGGCAGCGTTATGAATGGCTTTGTATGTCAGTGTTAGTAGTTTGAATTTGATGCATTGGGCAATCGGGAGCCAGTGGAGGGAATGACAGAGGAGGGTGGCAGAAGAGGAGCGGTTGGTTAAGGTGGATGAGTCTGGCCACTGAGTTCAAAATTTACTGAAGCTGGGATAGTCTGTGATGAGGTAGGCCGGTGAGGTTGGAGTTGCAGTAGTCCAGGCATGAGATAATGAGGGAGTGAACCAGTTGTTTAGTAGTGTCTGGGGTTAGGAACGTACGTATTTTGGAGATGTTACGGAGGTGGAGCCTGCATGAGCTTGCTAGAGATTGGACATTGGGTTGGACAGGTTTGAATCTAGAGTGACACCTAGGACTTTGGCTTGTGGGGTGGGACTGATGGTGGCGTTGTTGGTGGTGATGGAGAGGGGGGGGGGTGGCGCGGGCTGAGGGGAAAATTAGGAGCTTGGTTTTAAAAGGTTCAGTTTGAGGAAGTGGAGCCACATCGAGTCTGATATGTCATTCAGCAGGTGGGTGATACGGGCAGAGACTGAAGGGGTGAGTTGAGGGGTGGAGAGGTAAATTTGCGTGTCATCGGCGTAGAGGTGATAGTTGAAACCGTGGGAGTGTATCAGTTTGCCAAGGGAGGAGGTGTAGATGGAGAAGAGAAGGAGTCCGAGGACAGAGCCTTGGGGGACCCCAACAGATAGGGGGAGGTGGTAGTGTTATAGGTAACACTGAAGGAGCGTTGGGAGAGATAGGAGGAGAGCCAGGAGAGAGCGGAGTCTCTGATGCCGAGGGAGTGTAGTTTATCGAGGAGGAGGGGGTAGTCAACTGTGTCGAAGGCCGCGGAGAGGTCAAGGAGTAAGAGGACTGAGTAGTGGCCATTAGCTTTGGTGGTTAGAAGGTCATTAGTGATTTTGAGTAAGGCGGTTTCGGTGGAGTGTAGGGGACGGAAGCCAGACTGTAGTGGATCGAGGAGGTTGTTGTGAGTGAGGTGGGAGCTTAGGCGATTGTAGATTAAGCGCTCAAGGAGCTTGGAAGTGAATGGCAGCAGGGAGATGGGTCTAAGGTTGTTAAGGTCAGTGGGGTCCAAGGAGGGTTTTTTGAGTATGGGGGTGATGTGCGCGTGCTTTAGGGGGAGGGGATTGCGCCAGTAGAGAGGGAGAGATTGAAGATGTGGGTGAGGGAGCGTAGGATGGAGGGGGAGGGTGCCCGGAGGAGTTGTGTGGGGACAAGGTCAAGGGGGTAAATGGTGAGACGGGCTTCTGAGAAGACCTTGGTAACCTCCTCAGTGGTGGCAAGGCTGAAGGAGCGGAGTGTTGGGGGGGTTACGGTGTGCGGGATGTTAAGGGTGGTGGGGGGCAGGGCGGTTGCGAGGTCAAAGGAGGGGGGAGTTGGATGGGTTTTAGTGGGAGGGAGGCTAGGTGGGGAGGTAGGTGGAGCAATGTTCTTACGATTGCGTCGATCTTATTTTGGACGTGAATGGCAATCTCATGGGTGGTGAGTGAGGTACTGGGTGGGGTTGTTGGGGAGAGAGTAGGGAGTTGAAAGTGGAGAAGAGCCGACGAGGATTGGAGGAGAGGGTGTTGATGAGGGTTACGAAGTAGGTTTGTTTGGCAGCGTGGAGGAAGGCCGTGTAGGTGAGGAAGGCGGATTTGGTTTTGCACTAGAATTGTTCCAGTGCGCGACTGCGTCATTTAAGATGTTTAGTGTGGTCATTCTGCCAGGGTTGAAGCGGTCGGGGTCTAATGCTACGTGTGGTTAGGGGTGCTAAGGAGTCTAGGGCAGCTGATAGCGTGTCGTTATACACAGCAGTGGCCAGGTCAGGGCATGACAGTGGAAGGATACTGTCGTACAGACAGTCGGCTGCAGAGTGGAGAGGGGCCGGGTTTAGGTTGCAGAGATTACGGCTGGTGAAGGTTTGACTTTGGGGGGGGGTGTTGGAGGACGGGGAGATGGAGAAGGTAATGAGGTTGTAGTCAGAGAGAGGAAACGGGTGTTAGTGAAGTTGTGGGGGGTGCAGAGAAGGGAGAAAACGAGGTCCAGGGTGTTCCCTGCGGTGTGGGTGGAGGACTGTGTCACGGATCCACGATCGCCACCACCAACAGGCGACAATCGCACGACCGCGACTAACAGTAATACGTCACGCCCACAGGGTCAGACCCCAGACCTTCTCACCAAACTCATGACCGAAGGACCGGACGATCTAAAACCGCGGTGTGATGCGCGTAACAAGGCCACACTCAGCTGCACTCAGCACAGCGATTGTCCAGCTAATGGACTACAATCGGTGCCTGCAGCCTAAATGCGCTTGTTACTGGGTCGGGTTAATTACGCAACTAACCCTCTACTGCCACCACCACTTTTGTTGGAGACTGGGAAACTCCCGTTATCAAATATACACTATCATGATTGAAATATTGATCTATATAGCACGGCCCGCGGACCTGCTATACAGAGATATAACAAGCAGTAGCGTCTCTTCAAAGGCAGGGATTCGTGAATTGCAAGTAAGCGCTTAGAAACAGTTTAACACTTTCAGAAAGAAAGATTTATTACTAAAAGGGTCAAAACAGGTGCAATACAATATTTACAAAGGGATGTCACAAAAATATATATATATATGTATATAAAGACACAGCAAAGAGATAATTAGGAAGAAGATTACAGGGTTAAGCTACTTGTCCATATGCCTGGGTTTGCAGATCCAAGTTGTAGAACAGGGTGATTTCTTGATCTCCTTTTGTTACGATGTTGCTGGGAGATCTCTGTGTGTGTCAAGCTCTAACTCACTTGTCTCTTCTTAAAAGTCCCTCTCAAAGGGGGGGGGGGGCTCTGACTACACGTTTTGGGAGTGGTCAGTGGGAAACTATATTAACTACAGCTTCATAATACATGACATGAAACATACGGTTGACCTGAGGAATGTGCAATTACTCTGGTCAGTTTGATAATGTGTGGGCTTACACCGTTTTGGGTCAATGCTTCCCAGCTCTCTGAAAAATGCTGCCTTATCAGACGTAGGTGAGAAAGGGGACAGTTTCCCCGGACTGCTGGCCCCACCAGGAATTTTTCTCCTGGGCTGACCCCCACCATCTGTCAGGAGATAACGTTGGTCTCTCAGGACTGGAAAGGGGGGATGTGAGGAATGATCCAGGAATACCTGAAATAACAGAAGGAACAAGAAAGAGAAGAACTCCGCTTCCAGCTCGGATGAGCTAGTTTGTTACACAAAAAGAAGGTTGAAGGAGAACTCCGCTCCAACTCGGATGAGCTAGTTTGTTACAGACTGCGTGCACTGTGTGAGTGCAAATGAAGAGGTTAAGTGGAGGAGTTTGGATGTTTCCGGGTTGTTGACATTGAGAGGGATATTGAAGTCACCAAGGATGATGGTGGGGAGCTCAGAGAAGAGGAAGAAGGGCAGCCAGGCGGAAAAGTCATCAAAGAAGCGGGATATGGGTCCAGGGGGCCGATAGATTACTGCAATCCTCAGAGGGGAGTAGATGTCTACAAGTTTGTATTCTGAGGCAGATTCTTTCAGTGAGGCTTCCCCTTTGCTCAGAATCCTGCAGGCCTCTTCACTAGAGTACCTTTCGTTGGACATTTTGGCCACTAAATTTATAGGTACCTAGTGTGACTCATGGAAAAAAGAGCACCTGGCTGTCAGGGACTGCTTGAATAGTAAAAAAATGTACCTGCAAGTGCTAAAGAGATTAGGCCTGATTCAAATATGAAGTGACAGTGATCTGCTGACACTGCAATTGCTGGGGGAGAAGATGGCAAGCTTAGGGGCTAAACGCAGGTGCTGGAAGGTGCTGGGGCTGATCCCGGTAACGCTGCATTTTTGGGGACACTATTCTAATGTAAACGTTGGTATAGTGCTGATCTGATCAAAGATATTGATCCGTTCAGACACTATACTAGCAATGGAGATTAACTGTGATAATCACTGTAACAACAATCAAAGTGTAAAATTTAAAAAAAATCCTGAGGGCATGCGCGGCAGGCTCCAAGGATGAACGCTCAGTGATGAGAGCTCCATCCCCCGCCAGCACGATCTCAGCACACTACGGCCCCAGGGAATATAAACAACAGCAGCTGAAACATTAACCCCTCGCCATTCGACAGGGCTATGACCCGACATCAGAAAACGCAGAGACACCCTTGTAAAATGACCAGTTTCTTTCCTGCTCTCAGCCCCAGCAGCCAAGATGGTGCCGGCTGCATACTAAACGGCAACTCAACACAGCCAGCACATCAGGGAGAGAACACAGATCTCCAGGCACCATACATTCCAGACTCCAGGCTGAAGGGATCGCTGTATCCAGGGGAAACTGGTGAGTCCCCCCCCCCCCCCTACATCCAGCAGCCTGGCAAAATCCAGACCCAGACTGGACACAGGTTCACCCCCTGACAGACAGCCTTCTCTCTCAGCTACAATTCTATCAGCTAAAGATCCATCTTTAATCGAATCCTATCCTGCTTCTGACCAACCTATCACAGAGATTTCCATGAAAAACATGCTCCTTTCCCTGCTACAAACGCTACATAATGACCTGACGGCATCATTATCTCACATTTCAAATGCGGTCCAAAATCAAGAAAAACGCATCCACCATATCGAAAATAAACTAGGGGAAATGTGCACCGCACATAACGACCTCATTGATGCACACACAGACCATGAGGCAGACATCGAACAAATCAATCTCAAATTGGCAGACTTAGAAGATCGCTCCAAGCGAAACATCAAATTCCATGGGATCCCAGAATCCATCACCATGGACGCCATAGTCCCATACATACAACAATATATGAAAACTCTCATCCCTACCCTCACAGATGTAGAATTGGCTATAGATTGAGCACATTGAATCCCCAAACCGCCATTCCTGCCAGCGATGGTCCCCAGATACATATTGGCGCGCATACACTTTTTCCACGTGAAGGAAAGAATAATGATGGCAGCAAGAAATTTGACCTCCATCCCTCCAGCCCA
Source organism: Staurois parvus (assembly GCF_062004578.1). NCBI lineage: Eukaryota > Metazoa > Chordata > Amphibia > Anura > Ranidae > Staurois > Staurois parvus. Next base: position 12,284,193 of record NW_028318157.1, read on the forward strand.
AGCAAACATCAAATTGTTCTCAGACCTATACAAAGCCACACTCTCCAACCATAAGAAGCTCAACAGCATAACTAAAGCTTTACGGAATCATGGAATCGGATATCAATGGGACTTCCTTACGAAATTAAATGTCAAACACCAAGGCAGATTTTACACAATTAAATCCCTAGAAGCAGGCATCGAATTCCTGAAATCGTGGAACATCATCCCAGCAGACTCCCATCAACCAGCATCCAATCGGCCACAGCAGATGGAAGCAGAATGGTCATGACCAACGCTCAAGCATTATACCTCCAACCCCAATTCCTTGGGCCTCACTCTCTAACACAGAAAGATGGTACTCGGCCCCTGATCGAATATGTTGATTGTCCAAGTTTGTCTCAAGCATGAGCTCTCGAAAGAGTCATGCTTTCTCGTGCCTCCACTTTACACAGTAGCAGATACTGCTACACATGTTACTTTTGTTTTTTGCAAGTCTTTTTTACTCCTGTTTTTACCCTTGTTCATACCCCAAGCTACCAGTCATCAGTCGCTAGAACCAACCCTCTCAACAACCCCCTTCACACAATTGAACACTCAATCCACAAAAATAACAAACCCAGGCTCACAAAGCAGCACACCTGGCGGGCCATCACCTCCATCATGCGGAAAATCACTTACCTCCATAACATCTGAAACAACACAGCTACGGAATCCAAACCATCTACAATCAACAAAATGATTACTATATCTTTGCTTAATGTCCGAGGTCTCAATTCCCTCTTCAAAAGATCCCTGCTCTCAAGAGAAATCCGCTCCATTCAACCTGACATTGTATTCCTTCAAGAGACTCACTTAGCCTCATCCAAAATCCCTAAACTCAATATTCCTTACCTCTCCACAGTATATATGGCAACAAACCCGGAAAAGAAAAATGGCGTCATTACAGCCATAAGAGACATCCTGCAGTTCCAATTTATCTCAGCAACAGCAGACCCACAAGGCCGCTACCACATATTGATCTGCAATATCAATGATACTACATACACATTGGTGAATGTCTACGGTCCTAACACCAATCAACTCCAATTCTTCAACAAACTTAATTATATTATAAATCAACACAGAAAAGGCAGACTACTCATCGGCGGAGACTTTAACACTATTGGGAACCGTCTCCTCAACACATCATCCAAGACAACATCTTCAAATCAGTCCTTCAACCAATTTCTTCACTCCAACAATCTTTACAATATCTGGAGATGCCAACATAGCACAGAAAAGAACTATACCTACTATTCTCCATCCCATGGTTTGACCAAGTGATGGTACCAATCTTGGAGGAGGTGACGTGTTGTAGAGTCCATTTATCGACTTCTTCATTACCGATAAATGGACTCTACAACACGTCACCTCCTCCAAGATTGGTACCATCACTTAGTCAAACCATGCTCCGATCACTATTTCCCTTGACAGCAAACAACATTCGTCGATACCCCAAATATGGTGATTATACTCGATCTTTCTGAAAAACCAAGACTACAAGAAACAAATAATTGATGCACACAAGTCATTTTTTTAATTTAACGATACCCCTGATATATCCATGACCACTTTGTGGTCAACCTATAAAGCATACATGAGAGATATTCTGATACAACTAAACGCTCGTGTCAACAAAAACAGAACCCAACAAATAGATAATCTCCTAACCTCAATCAACACAAATGAGCAAAAAACCAAAAAATCCCAAGACCCAACAATCTCTGCGTCCCTGACAGCAGATAGAAATAAATTAACATCCCTTCTACTCTACAAATATGATCTAAATCTCCAAAATATGAAAGCGAAATTCTACTCACTAGGTAACAAAGCCAGCTTGTTGTTAGACAAATCGGTAAAACAAAAACGGCTGAAATCCAAAATAGCCTCAATTAAACACCTATCTATGAATACCCTAAACACAAACCCACAAAACATAGCTAATGCCTTTGCAGAATACTACCAAAACCTATATAACCTTAAAAACGACCCTGACACCATTCAACCAACAACCACCTCCATACAGCAATTTCTCCAAACGACCAATCTCCTTCAACTATCCTCAGACCAACTTGACACCATTTCTTCCCCAATATCACCCAAAGAAATAGAAAGGACCATTAAAACACTCCCAATTAACAAATCACCAGGAAATGACAGATACACTAACGAATACTATAAACACCTTTCCACAGACTTATCACCACATCTGACCAAACTCTTCAATCACGCTGCCACCACAAGCTCATTCCCCAAAGACATGTTGCAATCCATCATAACGACTATACCAAAACCTGGCAAAGACCCCCAACTTGTCCAAAACTACAGGCCAATTTTGTTACTCAATACCGACATAAAAGTATACGTGAAATCATATCCCGAAGAATTCTCCCCTACCTCCCCATCCTAATTCACCTAGATCAAGTAGGTTTCATCCCAGGTCGCCAAGCACCTGATGCTACCAGAAGAATTATCTCCCTCCTACACAACCTAGAATGTACCAAGAGCCCCTCCTTATTCCTATCTCTAGACGCAGAGAAAGCATTCGACTGGATACATTGGCAATTCATGCAACTCACTCTTCAAAAATTCGGCATCACAGGTTGGATGCTGAACACCATCTTGTCATTATATTCACATCCATCCGCTAGAGTACTGACAGATGGAACATTACCCGATCCCTTCGACATCTCAAATGGTACAAGACAAGGCTGCCCACTCTCCACGATAATATTTACACTCCTTATTGAACCCCTAGCATCCAAACTCAGAGCAGACCGATCATTTACAGGAATCACACACCTCAACATGGAACACAAAATTAGCCTATTTGCGGACGATATTATATTAACAGTGACCAACCCAAAAAAATCCCTCAAAACGATTCAAGCACACCTATATACCTACTCAACAGTTTCATATTACAAACTTAACAAACCCAAATCTTCCATACTAAACCTTCACATCTCATCCCAACTCCAAACCCAACTAGCCAAACAATTCCCTTTCTTATGGGAAATGAACAACATTCCGTACTTAGGAATCAGACTCACACCGATGACAGACCAACTATGCACAGCAAATCATAACATTTTGCTTGAAACTATCCCCCGAGAACTATACACTTTGCGCACCGCAGAACTCTCCAAACTAGGCCGAGTGGCAACTCTGGAAATGTACATTTTACCCAAAATCTTATACATATTCCGCACACTCCCCATACCAATCCCTAACTCATTCTTTTCTAGCCTACAAACAATCCTCTCAAAGTTCCTATGGAACTCGAAAAAACCAAGATGTACCACCAATCTCTTAATACGCCCTACAGCTAAAGGAAGTGCAGGACTCTCACACCTCAAGTCTTATTACATAGCTACTCTTTTAGACCAATTATATTTCTGGTGGAACCCATCGAAAGAAAAAATTTGGTCCATAACGGAAACCCTCCCTTTTCAACCACTTAAGCCCCAAAATATAATCCTTACTCCACCGACCAACCGAATAGAACCCCAACTAAAACACCCCTGCATTCAAGCCTCCCTACAAGCTTGGCGGGACCTCCTTTCCACTAAATTTAAAGACTTCAAACATATACCTACTCCAACCAATATACTGCACCTTCTGATTCCCTCGCTAGACTTATCTTAATGGACAAAACAAGGGATAACCAATATAGCAGACCTCTATATCAATCAATCTATATGCCCTTTCCATATTCTCCAAACCAAATATAATTTCCCTACTACTGAAAACTTTACAGACCTAAGAATTGCTCACTGTCTACAAACATCTATCTTACCCCACACCACTATGATACTAATTACAGCCTTCATCTTCTTCACCAAACCTCAATACCCAGGTAAAGGTATATCCACCTTTTATACATATCTCGCAAACTTACAATTTACTCTACAAACAACCCCCCTAAGCAACTGGGAAAAAGTCCTATCACACCAAATAACTTTAAAATGCTTGGAAAAACCTTCAACATCACCTATAGAGCTACCCAATGCAGCTCCCATTGGGAGTCATACCTAAAAATACTCCACCAATGGTACCTGACCCTGGTCAAACTCTCCATCTACTACCCGAAACAGTCTCCTACATGCTGGAAACAATGTGGTGAGCCAGGCTCAACACTACATATTCTTTGGTCATGTAAGTCACTCAGATCCTTCTGGAATACTACTTTTCAATTAATCTCCAAAATAAACAAAATCTTGTTAACACCGAACCCCTCATTAGCACTCCTACTCATCGGGATCGAGAACTCCCTCTTCGTTCCCAAACAATTATTACCCACATACTCTTTGCTGCCAAAATTAACATTTCCAGATTATGGAACACAAATAAAACCCCCTCAATCACTTCATTAATTATAGACCATAACACCTAATGTGAAATGGAGAAATTATCTGCAATTAATACTTCTTCCTATCACAAATTTAATAACCAATTGACCCGATGGCTAAACCACCCAAAATGTTCTGTACAATCCTGCTGACATTTCACTAGTCGAATTACCGTCCAAACCAAAACTGGTATCTCCTCAATTACCCAGTAATATCCCTCCTCCCCCAATCCTCTCCTTCCCCACCCCCCCCACCAAAACCCCCCTAACAACCCAATTCCCACCAAGGTTCATCATACATATATGAATACCTCTGATGATATTGCTAAACAAGATCTACACCTCCACCTACCATTGGGTGGAACAGCAACAAAAATACTCAATTATGTATCGTCTAATGTAATATTGTATGAATGAACCATATTTCACTCCCTTGTTTTTCTCTAAAAAATTTAATAAAAATATTGAAACATAAAAAAAATCCAGATCATCCCCCCCTTTCCCCCAGAGTAGTACAGTGTAACTATGGTAGCACTGAGATACTCTGATGACAGGATGCAAAAAAATGTTTAAAAAAGTTTTAAAATTGAACAAAAAATATGTATTTATTTATCAGTAGCTCTGATCACTGCCACACCAGTCATATGATGACGCTGTACTACATTGGTAACAATATGTAGCGAAAAAAATTGTGAACAAAAATACATTTAACTTAATTTTCCAAAAAATTGTGAGAAACAAAATTACAACTTCAAAAACTCACCTTGTCTCTTACTAAATACTTCAGACTTGACATGTAGCAGAATACATTCTGGCCTAAAATTATGAAGAAATTTGATTTTCTTGCATATGTTTTATAACAGAAAGTAGAAAATATTTTTTTAGTTTTCAAAATGTTCTGTATTTTTTATTTATATAATAAAAAAAAAAATAAAAAAAAACAGTGGTGTTCAATTACCACCAAAAGATATTATTTTTTCACGTACTGTTTGTGTGAAAAAATGATATAAATCTAATTTGGGGTCAGTGTTGCATGACCAAGCAAAAGTAGCTTGATGCTGAATAGCAAAAAATGGCCTTGTCATGAAAAGGGTAAAACATTCCAAAGGGCAAGTGGTTAACACAGGATACAGCTAAATATGTTGTGGTTGGTCTGTAAAAACACAACTGCATATCAGATGCAGATTTATTATTATTATTATTATTAATATTATTTCTATGACAATAAGTCAACAGGCTTAATTTTAAACTCTCAGGGGACACGGATGTCTTCCCAGAAGACTAACAGGAAAATGTGTCCTTCTGAATATTTGTCAGCTTAACACAAACAGTCTTTATGAATTATTTCCTCTTCAAAGGTCTAAAATGTGGCTGAAACTCCTATCATTTGCTCCTGCTGGGAGCTGTACATATAACAAAGTACTGTGTTGTCTGACAATGCATGTTATCTTTTGTTATCTCAAAAATATAAAATTATAAAATAAAGATCCAAATACATCCCATACATCCCAACTCCTTGATATGGTCCATATAAGCGCATATCCTCAAAATGGTGAAGCCTTTCCTACTATCACCAATAATCTTTTCACTTTCAATTTGGAAGTGATGCAAGCAGAAAAATCCTTTTGCATCCTTTAGCTCACTCTTGATCAATAGCCTCTACAATCTACAGATCCCAGATAGTCTTTTCAGGGTTCAAGCCCAAATACTTAATTTTAAGCACCTGCGCTGTCCAACCATCCACAAATTTTGAACTTTTGAAGGCTTACGGGTACACAAAAATTATCCAGTCATATGTTCTATTTTTATTTCAATTAAGTATTATAGCATTAATTTAAGCAATATATTTCTACACTGTAGTCTTCTCTCACATTTGACCATCCTACACAGTTTGAATATATTTGCATTCCCCAGAAGAGATTTCCTCCATCCTGCTCTCACTCCCCACAAGTCAGGACATGGACTCTACAGTAAAAAGGCTGGAAACCTCACCCAGAAATAACATTACTCAGATAAAGTAGTCTGTCAAAGACTTTGAAGTTACTGTCAATACACTATCTGATGATAGAGATAATATTTTGCAGAGGCTCACTACTTTGGAAGCCCTCAATGTTAAATACAGTGACACTGTACTCCGCCTTTGTCTTCAACAAGATGACCTAGAAATTATCATATGCACAATAACATAAAGCTCCATGGTATCCCTAAGATGACTGGCTCAGCAGACCTTCCGGATGCTGTAGTCAGCATATTCAATGAGCTACTTGGCAGACCAACTACTTCCCCTATTGAAATTGATAGGGTGTTATAGCATAGATCTTGTTAAAACAATCAGAAATTGACTCAATTCTGCTTTTTTGAGTGCTGGTGCAGGTTGGTGTTGTTCTTTCGGTTATATGTTTGCTCAACTATGCAGTTTTATTAGATTACTATAAGCAGTGTCTACAGCAGATCTCCTTCTATCTACTATAAAATGCGCCTTATGTAAAATAGTAAAATTAACAATCATATAAGTAATATCTGTATCTAAGCAACATTGTGTATATTTGAACTTGAAGGATTCTGTGCAATCCCTTTTTGTACTTGAAACTTATAAGAGTGCAATTGTACTTCACTGGCTTTCTAACAACAAATATTTAAAAGAAAAGATGTGCTCTGTAGGGTGCACTTCTACACACCGAAAGAGGAAATCATGAGGCATGCATGGAACAAGGGGCCAATATAGTTTGATGTCCTGACCTCCCCACAGGACCCTGCTTATGAGCTGCCAGATAAAACCCCATACTGGACAAAATCAGAGACTGTGGAGGCACCTATGTTTGGAATTTTCCTTTCGGCTTGACCATTCATGTACGCTCTGAATGCTTTATCCTCAATGATCATCATCAATTACCGGAAACCTTTTACTTTTTGAATATTGAACCTTAAGATCTGCTGGATTGGTTGGCCATGGAGTTGACTCCCAGCAGCACCCTGCTTCCACAGCAGGGACATCATCAGCCCTTGAGTACTAGCAGCTCTAGGCCCCCTTCCTCGGTCTAAAGAAATATAGTTTACCTCAAGTCTCTCTACCTCTGCAGATAGCATGGCCCTGTTGCAGTTTCTGAAACTGATGCTCCATACTTCTATCTACAGCCTGGGAGATGCCCTATCTGCGCTATCTGCCTTTGCTGAATTCAGTTATACCCAATCTGTACCATACTGTCCATGATTGCCTTCACTCCTATGACAAACTCCACATTTCATGGTTCAGCTGCATGAATGTAGTAAAAATGGATATCTTGCCAAAACTCCTGTAGACATTTCAGGCTATCCCCCCGTGCATTCTTTTGCTCTATTCAGAAAACTATCGGGTCCTATTTACAGGTGCATCTAAATAAATTAGAATATCATCAAAAAGAAATTTATTTCAGTAATTCAATTCAAAAAGTGAAATTCATATATTATATAGATTCATTACACACAGAATGATATATTTCAAGCAATTCTTTCTTTACATTTTTAGGATTATGGCTTATAGCTAATGAAACCCAAAAATTCAGTATCTCAGAAAAGTAGAATATTACATAAGACCAATAAAAAAAAAAGATTTTTAATACAGAAATGTCAGCTTACTGAAAAGTATATACATGTACAGTAAAGTATGCATTCTTTGTGGGGAACTCATTTTGCATGAATTACTGCATCAATGCAGTGTGGCATGGAGGCAATCAGCCTGTGTCATTGCAGAGGTGTTTTGGAAGCCCAGGTTGCTTTGATAGTGGCCTTCAGCTCATTTGCATTGTTGGGTCTGGTGTCTCTCATCTTCCTCTTGACAATATCCCACAGATTCTCTATCAGGTTTAGGTCAGGTGAGTTGCTGGCCAATCAAGCACAGTGACACCATGATCATTAAACCAGGCATTGCTACTTTTGACAGTGTGGGTAGGTGCCATGTCCTGCTGGAAAATTAAATCAGCATCTCCATAAAGCCGGTCAGCAGAGGGAAGCATGAAGCACTTTAAAATTTCCTGGTAGAGGGATGCACTGACTTTGAACTTGATAAAACCCAGTGGACCAACACCAGCAGATGGCATGGCTCCCTAGATCTTCACTTACTGTGGAAACTACAACTGGAGCTCATGCAACTCTCCACTCTTCCTCCAGACTCTGGGACCTTGATTTTCAAATGAAATGCAAAATTTACTTTCATCTGAAAAGAGGACTTTGGACCACTGAGAAACATTCTAGTCCTTTTTCTCCTTAGCCCAGGTTCTGACGTTGTCTTTGGTTCAGCAGTGGCTTGACACAAGGAATGTGACAGTTGTAGCCCATGTCCTGGATATGTCTGTATGTGATGGATCCTGAAGCACTGACATCAGCCATAGTCCACTCCTTGTGAATCTCCCCCAAATTCTTGAATGGCCTTTGCTTCACAATCCTGTCAATGCTGAGGTTATCCCTGTTTACACTTTTTCCTTCCACTAAACTTTTCATTAATATGCTTGGATACAGCACCCTGTGAACAGCCAGCATTTTTTAGCAATGACCTTTTGTGACTTACCCTCCTTGTGGAGGATGTCAATGACTGTCTTTGAGTTAATTAGGTGATTACAGTGTGACACCATGGCCCTGATTCACTAAGATGTGAGTGTAATAGCAGAGACTGACCATTCAGGCAGACTCCGGTCAATCAATCAGTGGTCTGACCAGCATCTAGCAAGCTCATTAACGAGCGTCTACTGACTACTTTGCCATTAGTGAATGAGGTATCCTGTCTGGCACATTTTTAGGTGCAATACCGGATATATTCGCTAGATGGCGCACAAGCGCGGGCTTTATTAACATTGGCGTCTTTCTGATAGAAAATTCTAATACAGCTGTACTATTACATTCTGAAAATTCTCTTTTGCTATTTTTTTTTGGCTGTTTCTCCAAAATGATCAGGAAAGTATTGCATTTACTAATGAATGTCATACATTTTATTTTCAAATTTTTCACACTTATATCTCAAATAATTTATATACTTCTAATTTCCCAATATAGTTATATATCTTCATTCTCTTTAATCACATAACTATTCTATGTTAAAGACAAGTGCAGCGCTATAAATGCATGTGATCAATAATGAACGCATGTAAAAACCAAAAAGTGCAAAGAATTGCAATAATGATGTAAACTGGTAAATCGTGCTAAAATAAGTTCATAGAATCATTCCTGAATAATGGAATGTCCTTCGTGTGAGAGTACCAACTCAGAGAGTGCCTATGAATGGCACGTGTGGTCTCTCCATGACGGACAGTAGTGCATGAACTCGTGAAAGGTAAACCACCCTTGGGACTGGTCTACACTCACCAGAAAAAAAGTATTAATGTGCATGGGTTATACACATCGCACATCTGGGGGTGCAGCGGTATGCTGGCAGCTATGGGTTAGTCATCCAGCTCCATCCATCCATCCATCAGGGTGGGTGCCCAAATGGTCCTGGGGAGGAATTAGCTCAGCCACAGGAGCCAGAAAGGTGCTCAATAGTGTAGTACACTGTCACAGGGGTGGATGACCTTTCACGAGTTCATGCACTACTGTTCGTGGTTATATTTATCTTGTGTAATACCATTTTACTAGTCTATATCATTTGACCAGCGCTCGCTTTATCATTTTTAAACAATGTAACTATTCTACATTATAGCTCAAACTGTGTTTCCCACAGTGGTTTAGTGGTTAGAGCTCAGAACTTACAGCACTTGGGTCATGGGTTCTAATCCCAGTCTTGGCAACATCCCAAAAAAATGGAGATCAATTTTCTGGGTTGTGGCAGGAATATTGATCAATCAATTATGATTTTGCCTAGTGACTAGAAAGTGGATGAATGTTACTTGCGTACTGTTCTTCTGCCAATTAGGTCATGTGCAAGTTTCATGCCGTGTATATTTCATTGCAACTTTTTTCTCTTTTAAATCTGTCTCCTTATACAACTTGACCCCCTCCCCCACCCCATCATCACCTGTCCCATATGCAAATCTATGGATCACCGCCCCACTCTTTAACTATCTATTTACTGATCAAGTGAATGTGTCTCATTTTCTATCAGCTACAGTTCAGATCTCACATTATTATACAATTGCTGATTGTATCTCACCACTAGTCTGATTGAATTCACAATTCCTGGTCAGTCCTGTTCCCTGACCTCTAATAACCTTTAGGGCCAGTTCACACTACATGTGTTTCAGTTGCTTTTTCAGCATCACAAACGCACAGAAAGAAGGTTATATGGTTGTCAATGTCATAGTTCACATCAGCGCTGCATTGTTTCTGCACAGAACTGTACTGGAACACATTGAAACGTCCTTGAATGTACTAAAACGCACATGTCCCTAACTACATTGAATACAAAGAAAACAGAAAAAAATAAGTGGAAGGGATACAAAAATGCAATGTAAACATGTCCAAAACGCATCCAAAATGTACTGGAACACACTAAACATGCATGCCAAAAGGGCATGAAAAAAACCCATCAGGAACACATCTAGACTGTTTCTATAGTGTGAACCAGCCCTTAGGACTTGTTCACACCATTGGTGGTGCAGAAACGCATGCAAGAACACACATTTTCCAGCACAGCAAAGAAATGCAATGCCCTATGTAGATGTGCGCAGGTACCATGATGAAAACGTTGTTGCACCTACACACGTCTATTAAAAACAGCCCCATTCACAGCCACAAATACGCATGGCACCACACTACTGTGCGGTTAGGTGCGACACACTTGGAAAATAACATAAAAATAAGCCAACATGGCTAAAACATATCTTGAAAATATGGGGACTCTGATATCCGGCGACAGTCCGTTCACGAACGAGAAGCAATTCTGCACCCTAAAACCAACATAGAGGAAAGGGATGGTCAAATTGCTGTGCTGCTTCCAAACCACCTCTGGCATGCCAGGGTCATTATGCAGGTCCTCGATGCCAGTTCTTGCCTGCGGCCACAAAATATCCACTGGCCACAAGTGAAGGTGAGTGGAGGACGTGAAGGTGGATTTCTACCAGCTTCAACCGCAAGCAGTACCACTCCTGAAAAATGAGAGCAAATAATCATTGACACGTCATCATGACAGTCAATTCTCAGTTCAGGCTATCTAGAGTGTCTTTCCTTTTTAACCATTTCAAGAGTTTAAGGAAACATTCTTGGAGCATCTACTGTGTTTGGAAAGGCCAAAGGTCCCCCCCTCCCCCAGGCACACTAATGCTTATGCAGGCCATAGACGGGGAGAAAAACAGCCGATTTTTCTTTTAAAAAATGAAAAATCGGTTGTTCAAGCGGCCGACGTTACCAGCAATGGTAAAAAAAAAATCGGCCGATTTTCATCCCGTCTACAGCCGGCAAAAAGTGTCCCTGCAGAGAGCTCCGCTATTTCTTTGACAGTTCTTTGACATTTATAGCGGTTGCAACAATGTATTTGTATCCATTTCGGATACAGATGTTTTTATTCGGAAACAAATAGATACAATGTTGCAACCGCTGTAAATGTCAAGGAACTGTCAAAGAAATAGCGGAGCTCTCTGCAGGGACACTTTTTGCCATACTGGAATTCCTCTCATTTTTCATCCTTCTTCTTCCTCTTCTTCTTCCTCTTCTTCTTCATCATCATCCTCTTCTTCCTCTTCATCATCTTCTTCTTCTTCATCATCCTCTTCTTCATCATCTTCATCATCATCATCCTCTTCTTCTTTTTCTTCTTTTTGTCTTCCTCTTGCAGGTCACTGCTCATGTGCAGATTTTTTATCAGTAAAAAAATCAGCCGATTTGCCCATCATTGCTGCGAAAATCGGCCGATCGGCAAATTTGGCCGTTTTTTTCCAACTTTACCGAAAAAAAAAATCTGCCAAAATACCGAAAAACGGCCGAACAAATAGCCCACTAACGATCCGAAAATCGGCCGATTTTATTTTCGGCCGAAAAATCGGCCGATTTTCGACCCATCTATGGCCTGCATAAGATATGGTGTGGCCCTAGGGTCAATGTGTGTTTAGAATACTTCCAAAATGCACATACAAAAACACTCCATCCAAATGCATGTTGCATTTCTATAGCATGTTAAACAGAAGAAAAATGCACTTACATAATGTTAACATGCGCAAGTAAAAATAGACAAAATCCACATCCTTTTATTCTGGCTTCACATACATGCATTGTGGTCTAACACCGCACTCCTGGGCAAATCACATGCAATTTGTGTGCGTTGCAATTAGAGACAAACATTTTGCACACCTCAAATTGCACCGCATCCGGGCCAAAAATGTGCAGGACCCTTTTTCAGGGTATGCACATGGGTGTGAATAGGCATGCCATCCAATTTGGCAAATCGCAATACGCTTTGTGTACCAATATTGGTGTGTTGGTAACTTCACCTAGAAAGCCGCAGCAGGTGGCATGAAGGGGTTGCGGTTGTGATGCGGTGCAGCGCTTGCACAGAAAACACTGCAAATTTCACATCGCATCTGTGTGACACCAGAATGTGCCAATATGTGGCTTGACAAAGCACAGTGGTCAGTGCAGATTATTTTCAATCCATGTTTTTTTACACTTTTCATTCACTGGTTTAACTCAGGTGATCGTTAATCACAATTATCTCCGGAGATCACATGCAGCCCCTCAACCATCTACACATATCTCTGGAAATCTATACAGATCTCCTTGAAAAAATGTCTCCTCTCCTCTTCGGAAAACAATTGTCCTCCACCTCATAAACAGGGGGACAGAGAAGACTTCTCCTTGATAACTAAAATCAGATGAATTATCTGTGCTTAATAAACATACACCAATACTGCAAATGCATTGTACTGTCCAAGGCATTGCACACTAGAAATGTCAAATGCGTTAGTGTGTACAGTGCATGAGTGTAAAATGCTTTAGTGCACACTGCAGTGTAAAACGCATTGCACACTGTAATACTCTGTACAAAGTAATACCGTGTACACCCACACATTGTAGACTGTAATGCACTGTACACTGTCATGCAGGCTGGAGCTACGCATTGCACACTGTGATACCGTGTACACCCACACATTGTAGACTGTAATGCACTGTACTCTGTCATGCAGGATGGAGCAACGCATTGCACACTGTGATACGCTGTCCACTGTCATGCAGAATCCAGCAACGCATTGCACACTGTAATACCATGTACACCAACACATTGTAGAATGTAATGCATTATACGCAGTATACATGTCCAGATATTCAAAGATTAGCCATGAAGGCCTAGCTGGTTACCTATTTGGCGACCGCAGATAGCCGAATAACGCTACACTGCATCCAGGCAGCTCTGGGAGGGTGTCATATGACATCCTGGCAGAACGCGCTCTCCGTGATTGCTGTGTCCTAAGGACACAGCTGATCACGTGATGTGGTAAAGACCAATCACAGCGGCTTTTTACCATGTGATCAGCCATGTCCAATGACACGCTGATCACCGGGAAATGCATTTGCCGGGTCTTGGCTGCACTTTCATCACGCTGTCAGAATGTGTGGAAAGTACTGCCGAGAACCAGCAGTTATCAAAGCAGGGGTCGGCCCCGATGATCAGTGCCCACCAGTGCCACCCAACAGTTCCGCCCACCTGTGGCCAGCAGTGCCGCCTCATCAACGCACATCAGTGTTGCTAAATTACCAGTTTACCAAATGTTATAATATAAACAGCCTTTTATTCATTATGAGCTATTTTGTGGTTTATCGAGCAAAAAGTAAAACTCACAGCAGCAAGTCAATACCACCCAAAGAAAGCTCTATTTGTCTGAAAAAACTGATACAAATTTAAGATGGGTACAATGTGGCATGACCGCACAATTGTCATTCAAAGGGTAACAGTGCAGAAAGATGAAAATTGGCCAGGACAGGAAAGGGGTAGGAGTACCCAGTAGGCAAGTGGTTAATATAATTGACCCATCAATACCCAGGAGCTAATGTACAGATAAGTAGCATGTGCACCAAGTGAGATTCTGCTAGGCCCCACCCACAAAATTACAATTACCTGTCCCTCACATGTTATAAACATATTTGCAATGGCCACAGTTACTTTACATATAAGGATCATCTCCTCAGTTGAGAACTGTGCTCTCGCCATGTCCAAATGCCAATAAAGTTATCAAAATTTTCAACCAACACAAAACCTCCAATCACTTCTCATCCACTTACACTCCCCACAACCACTTCCGGGTGCGTGCGCACCAGATGACGGACTTCCAGGAGGATAGCTGCTCGTGCGCCATGGGGGACACCTGTTTGGCGTTTATTTGTGCACGATCGCTCATTTCTATGCACGGCTATGATAGCTTTCGCGAATGTGTGTTTTAGTGATTTTTGTTCTTTTTAAACCTTGGCTAATATATCTTTGTTGCCAAAGGCCAAAAATCAACATACAGTGGGGACTATTTTATTACTGTAAATCAAATTGTAGAAAACCTGTAGCTGGCTGCACAGTGAATGTGACATATTCATTAGTACATAATATTGTGGTGCAAGCAGGTTTTTTATTTTTTGTTTGGTTTGGAAAAAGCCAGTTTGCACCCACTTGCATATTCACGCTCTTACAAGCTACATTTGAGCAGATTATATAAGTATACAAAGTAACTATTAAGGTTGTTCATATATTGAACATAAAATAAACACAAAAACATCGGTGAAACATTTATTGATCAAATATATCTTCATTTATTTGGTCAGCAGGAACAAGTAGGTACAGTCAATATCTTGGTGAGTCACAAAAATAGGATTGATGTGGCAAAAATAAAACACTCCTGCTCATAAGAGCTTACAATCTAAAGATACTTCTAATGAACTGTGTGTGCTCAGGTTATAGCAGGAAACAAAGGGGAAGATGAATCAAGTAACATTTTCGTGCACATAAGGTTTACTTACACAATCATTTAGTATAAAGATCCATTCACAAAAAAAGTCTACACATCAAAATATAAAGAAAACAAGACATATGTGAAAAACCCCTCCCACCTCTACAAATCCCCTACACATACATTTGTCAGCAGGTTTGTAAGAAAAATGCATTTGAGTCTAAATAAGCAAGCAAAATTAAAACAAGAGCAGATTTTAAACAAAACGATTGACATGTGTGAGGCTTTCAATGCAAAGAGAAAAACCACAATCATTGTGCAATAACACACAAACACTTTACAAGGCCAAAAATATGCAAACATTTCCAGCCCACTTCCAAACACAGCCTGAGTGGTGTCTGGGGCAATTCAGCACAAAATCTCTTCCTCCCCCAAACCACTACAAGCAAGGACTTAGTCACAAACCACCCGGCCTAGTAACAGGCCAAATCACTCCCTACTGCACATCTTTATATAAGCTAGGTTGTATTTGGAGCGTGCCAAACAAGGCCCCACACCCAATGAAGCCACACCCACCACTGACCTTAGTTTGGTCAGTGAAAGTGTTTTCACCTGATGAATCCGCTTCCTACCTGCATTAACCCTTGGTATACAGGCCCCACAAATCAGAAAGATATATACAGTGAAATGTACGTGTGCAGCATACAACAGAACATTGAGCAGGGATGTGAAAGGGAACCCCAATTGGAACCTTTATTGCTACTATGGTCACAATTCCCTCCAGATTCTCGCATGAGTTAAGACAGTCACATGACCACATCTTGTATGCAATACTGAAAATGACAAATCGATTTGACTAGTATGGTGAATTTCCCATCAATTGGTAAAACACTCCAGAAATCAAACATCACCAAACATTACACTCTGGGCAAAGCTGATTTACAAATCATGCAACTTACAGTAAAGTTGACCATTTCAATGCAATTTTCAAGACATCTGACACAGATCTCTATGCAAATTGCCACTAAAGTAGTACATGTACTACTATAGAAATCAGTGTTTGAAACGCACCCATGTGGTCACTCTAATAGCAGACAATAGGGTGCGACTTTGCAGACGATTTACAGCTTGCATGTTGTGCAAATCACATGCCAAGTCCCACTCAATGAGCACGCTATTGGAGCGTTCATATTGTTGTGGTTCAAACTTGGTAGGAGCCGCAAGTAATAATAGAGTAATGAATACACTACTTTTCATGCAATTTGCTGAGAGATCGATGTCGAATGTCTTGCAAATTGCACTTGAAATCACCATGTACCCCGACTTTGAAATCATGCAACTTCTATGCAAGTCACATGATGTGACTGTGGTGTCAATAACACCACTTAGAAATCTGCTTTAATGTGACCGGGTAGCCCCCAGTAACATTATTTGCGATTGCCATGCAATTGGCATGACAGGCGACTTGCAAATCGTAGACCAAGTCGCATCCTATTGGCCACTGTAGGCTCTGTTCGCATCCAATTGGATTGTGAACTCGTGCAACTTCACTGTAAGTTGGACAATTGCCGCATCGGATTAGATGTGACAGTGGTGTTGGCCCCCAGTAACATTGGGTGCAATTTGCCATGCAAAGAGCAAGCTGCTGGCCATGCCAATCACATGACAAGTCACATCCAGGGTGTGCATTTTCAGGTGCGATTTGTGCATTGACATCGTACCTGATATTGGATATAATGAATGTGAGTGTATTAACATACACCATTTGTTGCAGCGAGAGTTCAAAGGTATTTGAGAATTGTGGCCATTTATTAGCAATTTAACATCTAGACTCAAATAGAAATCGCAATGCTACACACAATTGAAAACACAACTAGTTAGTAATTCTCTAGAAAACACATTAAAATTGGCAACTTAAAGAGTAATTTTCAATTGCATATAGTGTGAGCGAAGCAGGAAAATCAACAAAGGAAATAAATCTTTGAAGGCGTGCGGTACCTGCCTGCTGGGATAAGGGTCTGCTATGCATTTGGGGGAAAAATGCACGCCAGGATTTGTGACAAGTTTGATGTGTGGATTCACCAACCAAGTCTTTTCTCTCTCTTTATCACTCTTCTGAATGTCTCTCTTTATCACTCTTCAGTATGTATCTCTTGCTCACTCTTCTTTGTCTCACTGGCTCGCTCTTCTCTCTCGCTCACTCTTCTGAATGTCTCTCTTTATCACTCTTCATATGTATCTCTCGCTCACTCTTCTTCGTCTCACTCTTCTCTCTCTCTGTCAGCTCTTTGCTTGCCAAATCCTTCACAAAAGTGGGTGGAGTGTAAACCATCATTATCAAATCTATTAGTGATTCAGGCCCTTATCTTATCCCATTGTATGACATTCACATAAGGTGCAGCTTTGAAGGTGTTTCAACAGACAAGGCCTCATTCTAATTCACATTTTAGGGATCATTTAGACAGAAAGCAAAGATGTTGCCAGAATATGTATGTGAAGACAGCCACACACGGAGATCATGCTACTACCTCGCCGGGGTTGGGATTCAAACCGACAACCCTAGAGTTATGAGGCAGTAGTGCTAACCACTAATCCACGGAGCTACATTGCTAACCCAGCCTGTATTTCTGTGCTGTGAATCAATCCTAGGTCCCTGGGCATGGTCAGTATAACTAGCCAGATATCTCCAATGTGACACAAATGTTGTGCTATGTTGCCAATTCAGATGTATGTTGGTTCTATGTATCCCAATACAAAGGATTGCAATACTAATACAGGCGTACCTCGGTTTACCAACGCCTCAGGGAACGTCATATTTGGGGTACAAATGTCAAACCATTTCAGTTAATTGGTCTGTTTACAAATGTTTGAATAATTTGGTATGGGCATGTGACCTGGTATGGTTCAGGAGGGGGGGAGGCACTCGCTCGTCGTCGTCCCCCCCTTTCCTGACCTGCCGGGCTGCATGCTCGGATAAGTATGTGTTATGGATTTAGGGGGGTACCCCATGCTGTTTTTTATTTAATTTCAGCGTGGAGTTACCCCTTAACATCCATACGAGACCCGAAGGGCTTAGTATGGATGGGAGGGGGGACCCCACGCCAGTTATTTAAAGAACTGTTTATAAATCACTGCAATACTTTGACATTCAACTGTCAGTGGGGAAATCCGCCGACAGCTGAAACATGAGCGCTGCATTGGTTTTCATTACTAAAATGCTGCATGAGTTGATAACATAACTCATGCGGGATTGTAGGAGCGACAGCCATGAGTTAATGTTTCATCTGTCAGCGGGGTTCCCCACTGACAGCTGAATGTAAAATAATTCCCTTTATTGCATAAATAATAAAAAAAAAGCGTGGGGTCCCCCCTCCCATCTGTACCAAGCCCTTCGGATCTGGTATGAATATTAAGGGGGAACTCCACGCTGGAATTAAAAAAAAAACCAGCGTGGGTCCCCCTCAATATCCATACCAGACCCTTATCCGAGCATGCAGCCCGGCAGGTCAGGAAAGGGGGGGGACGAGCGAGCGCCCCCCCCCTCCTGAACCATACCAGGCCACATGCCCTCAACATGGGGGGGGTGCTTTGGGGCAGGGGGGCTCCCCCCCCCCCAAAGCACCTTGTCCCCATGTTGATGAGGACAAGGGCCTCTTCCCCACAACCCTGGCCGGTGGTTGTGGGGATCTGCGGGCGGGGGGCTTATCAGAATCTGGAAGCCCCCTTTAACAAGGGGGCCCCCAGATCCCGGTCCCCCCCCCTACGTGAATGATTCCGCGGTACACGGTCCGCAGACTCATTCACAAAAAAACTAAGTGTGGTGTAAAAAAAACACAGTACAGGGTCTTTGACAAGTCCTTTATTAAAACAATGTCCCCCGAAGTAGATCCAACGTCAATCGCGGCGGCGGCGACCCGAAAAAAGGAAAAAAAAAAAAAGGTTCCGCTCCCGTCCAAGGCTTCCAGCCTAGTGAAGAAAAGCCTAGCTGACAGTTCTTATATAGGTATGGGCGGGGCCAGCCGGGGACATCATCCCAGTGACCCGCCCCATGTCACATGCTTGCTGTTCCCGGCTGGCCCCGCCCCATACCTATATAAGAACTGTCAGCTAGGCTTTTCTTCACTAGGCTGGAAGCCTCGGACGGGAGCGGAACCTTTTTTTTTTTTTTCCTTTTTTCGGGTCGCCGCCGGCGCCGCGATTGACGTTGGATCTACTTCGGGGGACATTGTTTTAATAAAGGACTTGTCAAAGACCCTGTACTGTGTTTATTTTACACCACACTTTTTTTTTTTGTGAATGAGTCTGCGGGAGCATCTACCGCAGACTCCTTCACGTAGGGGGGGGGGGGCCGGGATCTGGGGGCCCCCTTGTTAAAGGGGGCTTCCAGATTCTGATAAGCCCCCCGCCCGCAGACCCCCACAACCACCGGCCAGGGTTGTGGGGAAGAGGCCCTTGTCCTCATCAACATGGGGACAAGGTGCTTTGGGGGGGGAGCCCCTCTGCCCCAAAGCACCCCCCCATGTTGAGGGCATGTGGCCTGGTATGGTTCAGGAGGGGGGGGTGCTCGCTCATCCCCCCCCCCCCCTTCCCTGACCTGCCGGGCTGCATGCTCGGATAAGGGTCTGGTATGGATATTGAGGGGGACCCACGCTGTTTTTTTTTTAATTTTCGACGTGGAGTTCCCCCTTAATATCCATACCAGATCCGAAGGGCTTGGTACAGATGGGAGGGAAGACCCCACGCTGTTTTTTATTATTATTTATGCTATAAAGGGAATTCTTTTACATTCAGCTGTCAGTGGGGAACCCCGCTGACAGCTGAAACATTAACACATGGCTGTCGCTTCTAAAATCCCGCATGAGTTATGTTATCAACTCATGCGGCGTTTTAGTAGTGAAAACCAATGCAGCGCTCATGTTTCAGCTGTCGGCGGAGTTCCCCACTGACAGTTGAATGTCAAAGTATTGCGGGGAATTAGAAACTGTTTTTTAAATAACTGGCGTGGGGTCCCCCCTCCCATCTGTACCAAGCCCTTCGGATCTAATATGGATATTAAGGGGGAACTCCACGCTGGAATTAAAAAAAAAACCAGCGTGGGTCCCCCTCAATATCCATACCAGACCCTTATCCGAGCATGCAGCCTGGCAGGTCAGGAAAGGGGGGGGACGAGCGAGCGCCCCCCCCCTCCTGAACCATACCAGGCCACATGCCCTCAACATGGGGGGGTGCTTTGGGGCAGGGGGGCTCCCCCCCCCCAAAGCACCTTGTCCCCATGTTGATGAGGACAAGGGCCTCTTCCCCACAACCCTGGCCGGTGGTTGTGGGGGTCTGCGGGCGGGGGGCTTATCAGAATCTGGAAGCCCCCTTTAACAAGGGGGCCCCCAGATCCCGCCCCCCCCCCCTACGTGAAGGAGTCTGCGGTAGATGCTCCCGCAGACTCATTCACAAAAAAAAAAAGTGTGGTGTAAAAAAAACACAGTACAGGGTCTTTGACAAGTCCTTTATTAAAACAATGTCCCCCGAAGTAGATCCAACGTCAATCGCGGCGCCGGCGGCGACCCGAAAAAAGGAAAAAAAAAAAAAAAGGTTCCGCTCCCGTCCGAGGCTTCCAGCCTAGTGAAGAAAAGCCTAGCTGACAGTTCTTATATAGGTATGGGGCGGGGCCAGCCGGGAACAGCAAGCATGTGACATGGGGCGGGTCACTGGGATGATGTCCCCGGCTGGCCCCGCCCATACCTATATAAGAACTGTCAGCTAGGCTTTTCTTCACTAGGCTGGAAGCCTTGGACGGGAGCGGAACCTTTTTTTTTTTTTTCCTTTTTTCGGGTCGCCGCCGCCGCGATTGACGTTGGATCTACTTCGGGGGACATTGTTTTAATAAAGGACTTGTCAAAGACCCTGTACTGTGTTTTTTTTACACCACACTTAGTTTTTTTGTGAATGAGTCTGCGGACCGTGTACCGCGGAATCATTCACGTAGGGGGGGGGGACCGGGATCTGGGGGCCCCCTTGTTAAAGGGGGCTTCCAGATTCTGATAAGCCCCCCGCCCGCAGACCCCCACAACCACCGGCCAGGGTTGTGGGGAAGAGGCCCTTGTCCTCATCAACATGGGGACAAGGTGCTTTGGGGGGGGGAGCCCCCCTGCCCCAAAGCACCCCCCCATGTTGAGGGCATGTGGCCTGGTATGGTTCAGGAGGGGGGGGGTGCTCGCTCGTCCCCCCCCTTTCCTGACCTGCCGGGCTGCATGCTCGGATAAGGGTCTGGTATGGATATTGAGGGGGACCCACGCTGTTTTTTTTTTTAAATTTCAGCATGGAGTTCCCCCTTAATATCCATACCAGACCTGAAGGGCTTGGTATGGATGAGAGGGGGGACCCACGCTGTTTTTTTTTTTTTTTTTTTATTGCGGACCTTTATTTTTACATTCAGCTTTCAAAAAAAATAATATCTAGACCTTCAAAATAAGTAAAATCATAACAGAAATAATTATAAAGGATAAGAAACAAAAATATAATCACTAAAACGAAGGAAATCTAATTAGATTACATGAAGATATGCTTAATGCTGTTTATTAAACACAGTAGTCGCGACCGAGTGCCGGCTGTCAGAGGAATCCACAATCAGATTCACTATTAGTCAGTGGCTAAAAAGCAAACGCCCATGGCAGAGGACTAAAAGGTGTTCTGCACATGCTCAGTTCTATCTGCCAAAGACACTGCACGGGCATCTAGATTTTTACTGTGTCGATTTCCTTGAAAAAAACGATTTTTAACACATTCTTAATTTTTTTGGAAATAGCAGATATTGTTTAAAGTGAAGTCCTGATATTTGGCAAAGCAAATTTCTAAGTGAACATGTCTCTACAGTGATTTTTCATGGTGTTAGACGTGCTTCTTAGCAAGTCTGCTTTTGTGAGTCTGATTCCGGGCGTGTGTCTTTTTGTGAATTAGATTGGGCGTCTGCTTATGGGCTCTGCTCAATAGTGAATTAGGTTGCAGGGTAAAAAATGGACGGACGCCCATGAAAATTGGGCTTAAGCCCATAAATATGCGCCCACGCCCAGTAGTGAATCAGGGCCCATGAGTCTACAATATTGAACTTTTTCACAATATTCTAATTTTCTGAGATACTGAATTTTGGGTTTTCACTGGCTGTAAGCCATCATTATCAAAATTTAAAAAAAAAGTAATGCTTGAAATATATCACTGTGTGTAATAAATCTATATAAAATATGAGATTTACTTTTTGAATGGAATTACTGAAATAAAATAGCTTTTTGGTGATATTCTAATTTATTGAGATACACCTCTATGGTGCAATAAAAAAACAGAATTAGTCAGTTTTCCTTTCATTACCTAATAGTAGTAGAGGGGTGGCCTTGTCTCCAATTACCTTATATTCTAAGGAGGCATTCCTACTTAGACTAGTGGATTGGTACTATAGCAGATCATCTGAATTGTAGACTAACATTGAGGATGCTCTACTTTACCTCTTTGCTCTGGACTGTTCCTATCTGTAGCCCTCTGAAAGACCTTCTACCATCGCTCACTAGTGCTACCTTGTGTATATGGGACCAGTACTTGAATGGTTGGTCACTTTCATCAAGATGGAGCCCACTGACCCTTTTATTTGTTAATGCTTCTTTTGCTCCATCCATTGCTAGTTTTAAATTTCTCTCCTGGCAGAGGAATGCTAATCCTCTTCTGTGCCACATGTTGTGTGGTGGAAAAATGGCCCCTCTTCCAGATTCTCCTGAACTGTCACTATCCACAGAGTGCTTGTCTGGAATATACCCAGTTAAAGCATTTCCTTAGACAGTACTCCTCTTTGGCTGTTATGACTAGGCCACCGATGGATTTTTAGTCATTACTATTTGAATTCTCTAAACCTAACCATCCTCTTTCTCAGATATACTAAATCTTATTGAAAAAATCTTATCTGAACCCACCCTTATTTCTATCCAAATTGAAACAGGAACTGTAACTGAATATATCGGCAGATAAACTGGAGTGGACTAAAATCATGGCATTATCCTACAAACTTTCAACATCTTCCACTGACCAAAACATAGTTATTCCATACTCTATCGGTGGTATTACTGCCCTTCAATCCTTCAGAAATAAATTCTACCATCCCTGACATATGTCAGCACTATTTGCGGGCTCCTGATATTATGGTTGATATTATGGTTGCTACATTACGATTTTTGTCCCTGTATTTTGTTATAAATGCAAACTCAATAATAAAACAGATTAAACATAATTATACAAGATAAGACAAATGGGGTATAAAGACAAATTTAAGTAGCTTTGTGTATCGCATCACAAAACGTGAATCAATTACAGCTCATGGTTGGTACAGTGGTTAAACAGATGTTGATATACATCTCATAGCTGATATCGACATAATAAGAATAGGTATTTTCAATGTATCAGTGCCTGTCCAATACAATGCTTCAAGTAAGAATAGGGATTGTTTGCACTCTGCACTTTGTGATAGCCAGATAAAAAAAAAAGACACACATGCAAAATGTGAAATATACATTTTGATAAAGGAAAAACAGAACATCAAGATGCCATCAGATATCAGTTGGAAACATAGTAACATTATGTTTTGTAGTAATTTTATTAAAATGAGGCCTCAAGATTGTATGTAATGACAAACCATAGAAGCAAGAATAGTTAGTGGGTTAGCAGTTATCCATATGGCAGCTCTATATGCAGAAATAAGATTATCAGTCCTGCATAGTGTTCTTGTATGAATAGTACATCCATGCTGCCCAGAACTGTATACTTTAAAACTACAAAAAAGGGGACAACTCTTCTTTGACACTAAGAATCCTGGGCCATGTCTCCAACTCCTTTTTGTATGCATATAAACTAAGACAGGTCTTTATGGACATGTATGACACCTCTCTTCTAAAGAAATTGATGTGGGCATTGGGGAAATATGTGCAGTTTACCAGTCTCCCTTTCCTGTGTGAGGATCGGTTAGCATGCCTGCCTACGATGAAACATAGTGGACATCAATTCATCTGGGTAGCATTACTTACTTTGGTGATTGGATTTAGAAAACCTAAACAATATAGATAATTCTTTAGTGGCAAATGTACTTTATCTGTTTCTAGAGGTTTTTAACAGCTTAGACAGTACATGCAACAAGTGATTTTTATATAGCCATGCTCAGGGGTTACTACTTGTTCAGTCTAATCCTAGGCTCAGCTAGGCTAAGTGCTGGACTATCCCCATTCATCTTATTAGTGAATTCAAACTGAAATGCACACATGGCAGAGAGTTGAGCCCCAAATTTTGGATTTTGAAATACACATTTCAATGTCTGTTAAAATGTGCTAAAAAACTGAGCAGGTATGTGTACATTTTAGTCTGCAGTAACATGAAAACTGTTGGTCATGAATCAATATTGTTAAAGGATAAATTCACCTTTTTTAAAAAAAATAATGAATTCACTTTTTCACTCGTGATCAGCAGATGTGAAGTGCAGTGTCCAGCTTCTGCAGACTGTCAGTGTAGCTGTCTGTCCTTACCTCTGATACCGACAGGCAGTTACTGAATGACAGGAAACTCAATAGACAATGAGAATGCTCATCAAAGCCCTTGCAGTTCATTGAGTACTAAAAGCCATCAGCCACACAGGTTGATGGAACTTGTAGGCATTCATTCACAGAACTCTGTTCTGATGCAGCCATGTGGGTGGAGCCCCGTACAGCTGCACTCTTTGTAACAGTTGATGAGGGAGAAGATCTCTGGATTGGTGGAAGAGCTGCAGGGGTGGAAGCATGTTACATATTTGACCCTAAAAACTTATGGAGCCTGTAACATGTTCCCAAAGGTGAACTTATATACCTATATATTCCATGGGTCTTCTGGCTTTCACATGACATCATTTGTCCTCTTCACCCTCTTCTTTCTCTGTTGGTTGGTGGGTCCTGAATGATGCAGAGAGTGATGCCACATAATGACAGAGCATTGCTTTCTTAATGATTCTCCTGTGAGTATGGAATGGAAAAGGGAGCCCTTGATGCTTTGGAATTCTTTCAACTCAGAAGAGATGTGATCCAGAATTTATGGATGAATGAGTCTATAAGGAACAATGCTCAGATGAGTTGAGTTTAGCAGCCAGAGCTGCTTTTTTATTTTTCATTGATGCTGGGTACTGACCTTTTTTTGTTTTATCTAGATTTGGGCTTTAGTTTATATGTTTTTATTGCAAGCAGTAGTTTAAATCATGGCTATAATGGCCTGCAATATGCAAACTGTATCGGGCTGATTCACTAAAGGAATTGGAAATCTTCACTCACAAAATTGTATTACTATTGATTTTAATTATCTAATCATGTTAAAAGCAACTTCCTGTTTACTCTGAATACCTAATGACATGCATGTCATTTTACCAGGATTGGATAGCTGAATTATATATTTAGTGAAGATCCTCAACTTCTTTAGTAAATTTGCCAAAGGCATGATCCCAAAGTGCATAAACATTTTCTTTCTATATAATAAAGCAATTAATTTGCATAGTTTTCTATTTCAGGACATTTTAAAATGTGTTATCACTAAACATATGCATATGACTGGATGAATTTAAGTTATTATGTACACAAGAATGTATGCAGTTTAATATCAACTTTTCTCATTTGCATGCACGGTGACATCACACATGATAAGGTTAACAGCACAGATGAATTTGTAATCTGCTCATTTGCATAATTAGTGGCGAGACTGATGATAATTGTAGCAATTAGCTATATCAGATGCGTTATCTTTGCTTAATGTATTTACAGATACATAATACTGATGATCTGAGTCCCCATCTACCACGTTATTGGGCTTTAATTCATATTACTTAAAGTTCAGTAGACTGCGGCTTCTTGAAGGTATGATATCAAGGATACACTATCCATTTTGTACTGATTACATAAACTTAACCCATGAAGAATAATAAGAAAATGTTGTATATGAAGTTTATTATACAACTGAGAATCTCACGGTAGATTAATTTCACATTAATTATTCAAGCCAAGTCAGTAACCTAATGTCTTGCCTGAAAGTAAACTGCTATGCAATATGGTGGAGCATTAATGCATTATTTGTGAGTCATTAAGTTCCACACAAATGAACAGCTGTTCACTCTTTCCTAAGGATGGGCAAAGAAAATAACATTTCTCCCTGACTGAATTGATGTTGCATATTATATCTAGATAGGAATTCTCTAAGACTGGAGAAGATATACTATAGCACAAATTACAGCATATCACATTTGTGAGGAATGATAGGCAGTAATGGGTTTCTTTCAAACCATCTGCATAATGTACATCAGCTTGTACAAGATGCTCCAGGGAACTATGCAGCAGTTTGACCCTTACCTCAGAATGTCCATATATACAAAAACAGATAAGAAGATATATGTTTATTTGAAAAGTAGTGTGTTTAACTACTTAGGTTCAGGAAGAATTTACCCCCTTCACGACCAAAGCATTTTTTTTGCTACTTGGTACTGTGCTACTTTAACTAGCAATTGCGTGATCATGCAACACAATACCCACATAAAATTTAAATAATTTCTTTCACACAAATAGAGCTCTCTTTTGGTGGTATTTTATCACCACTGGGTTTTTTATTTTTTATTATATAAATGAAAAAAGGCCAAAACATTTGAAGAAAAAAATATTTTTTTACTTTTTGCTATAAAACATATAAAAAAAATCTAGTGAATCAGAGTTTTTTACTATCAGAGTTTTTGTCCACTTTCAGGCACAGTCTGGGTGTCAGCGTCCAGGACCCATCCTTTTCGTGTTTTGTTGAGTAGTTCTCCTGTTGGATCTGCCATCAGGCACAAGCATGCTTGAACTGCATTAGTAACATTGAAGCAACACAGGTACAGCTCAAAAGCAAAATGCAGCTTGCATTATTGAGTGAGTGTCTTGTCTTATTGTTACAAATGGTATTTATTCTTCTTATGATTATTCTTGTACTAAGGATTTGTGTGTGTGTGAGAGCTGCAGGACCTGTTTATAGTGTTTGACTTGTACTGCTTTTGGAGATTTTAGAGTGTCTCCTAGCTGGCTGTGCTGAAGATCATTTTACCCACTTGTAGCTCTCCTATTTGAGCTTGAATCATATTGTCAGATCTTTATTTTCAGTTTTAAACTATATGTGAATGCTTTCTGTCCAGAAAAGAGTAGAAATGCACCTAAAAGTGAATTTCCACTTTTGCAGCCAAGTTTAAGAACCCCCTGCCATATGTTTGTTATGAGTTCCCATTCACACAGCATGTGTTACATATATATGTAAGCAACTTGTATTGTTCAAAATAACTTGCATGGGGCACTTGAGGAACAAAGTGCTTTAACACTTCAGCCTCCAGCTAATTCTGATATTCCTCTTCTACATGTAAAAATCAGCATTTTTGGCTAGAAAATTACTTAGAACTCTCAAACATTATATATGTTTAATCAGAGGCCTCAAAGAATAAAATGTTGGGTGTTCCAATTTTTTATGTCAATTGGTATTTGCTCAGCGGTTCTTTAAATGCATTAAAAAATATATACTTAATGAATTTCAGTGCACAAAAACACAATATAATATCCAATTGTTTGGTAAAATATAAAAAATGCTGTAAAATAAATAACAGTTCACGCTTTAAAATTTCTTACCCTAATGGAATGGTGACAAACTATGGTACAATAAATAATCCATAGGCGATGCAATAAAAGTCTTTACAGGTTATCAGTTTAGAGTTACCTGGCGTACTGGCACTAAAATGATTGCTCTTGCTATAACATTCACTGTGATACCTCACAGGTGTGGTTCAAACACCAATTACATATGCACATATGGCCTACATATGCATTCACTGCAAGAGCAGGGGGAAAACTTTTTTTTTGTACAAAAATATTTATTTAATTTAACTGTATTTTCATTTTTTATTTTTTTCCATAAATTGTTTATTAATAACAAATTGTATCAATAACAATTACATTCCAGAATTATATATAAGTGGAATCACAACAGCAAGAAAAGAAGTTAGAAAAGGAAAAGAAAACACGAATAATTCGTATACAGCATAATACAATCAAATATGAAATAAGCTTTTACAATAGAGGATAAATGTGCAAGCTCTATGCTGTAACAAAGTGCATAAATCTGGAAAGTGGGTCTGCCATGCTACTAGTATAAGTACAAAGTGCAACCAATTACTTAGCTCTTTTGTTAGCTTATTTTTCTGAACCTACAAATATAATGGGGCTTTAGAAAAATAGAGAAGGAAAAAAAGGGGGTTGGGGGGAAGAAAGAAAAGGGAAAAGAGGGTCTGTGTCAGTCAGTCCTCCTCCTCTCCCATAAGCAAGAGTCTCCCTGCTTTAAAAAGCAAAATCTCCAGTTACTGATAGTGTTCAGGGAGAATATCTAGGGCAAAGCTTCCCGAAGGACCCATCTAGACAGCAGAAATTCGGAAGAATTCTTCCCAGCTAAGTCCTTTAAGTAAATCTCAGGTAGTCCACTGGGGACTTGAAGTGAATCCAGTCAGACCAGATAGTGTGAAATTTCTGTATGTTTTCATGGTAAACATAAATAAGCTCTTCCATTTTCACGTTTTTTTGTTAATTCTCAAAAACCATTCTCTAATCGTTGGGATAATCTGTGAGCGCCAGTGGGTTGGTATACACATTCTAGCTGTGTTCACCATGTGTATAGCAAGGGATTTGAAATATTCCCTTCGAAGGAGAGTGGAATGATGCAATAGATATTGAGATGGGGTAAAATCCATGGGCAACACTGTAATTTTACAAATTATTTTATGGACAGATGACCAAAAAGGTGTCAAAAGGTCACAACTCCACCAGATGTGAAGCATGGATCCTTTCTGTCTGCCACACCTCCAACAGAGGATAGATACCGAGGGGTAGCACTTATGCAAGATAGTCAGGGTTCTATACCATCTTGTCCTGACTTTATAGGCATTTTCCTGAACTGCCACATTAAGTGAACCTTTGTGCACAGACTCATTAAGCTTTTCCCAGTCGTTATCTGGAAATGAGAGTTGGTGTTCCTTTTCCCAAGCCCATCTCGCTCTATCCAGTACAGCTGGAGAGTTTGCTAGCAGCATAGAATATATTGCAGAAATCAAATGATGTTGGGGGTGCTGTCGAGTACACAGGGATTCAAAAGCTATTAGGGACCTAGTGCACAGTTGAATTTAATTTGTAGGTTGTGAAAATGTTTGATTTGTCTGTAGGTCCAGGACGAAAAAGCCTCCGTAGAGGAGATTGATTCAAGGTATGCAAGTGTGGTAAATGTACCCTGAATGAAGAAATGACTGCTCAAAAGTCTTTGTGGGGCCACTCTGATTTCAGAATCGAGTCTGATAGCCCTGGAGGAAAATACTTATTGCTAAGAAGTGATGTTAAAGGGCAGGGCTGGATGAAAAAAGTGGGTATATACATGCCTCCTGAAAACCTTTGATTGGGGGACCTATGAGAGGATGAGTTAGCACATTTTTCAGGCCAATATTGGGGAGGAGTCCAGGGCAGGAGTCGCAAAGATCATTGATTCAAATCCCTCTCCATGTCTACCCATGCTTTTTCTGTAGCATGGATACATCTGTCTATGATATGAACTAGTTGGCAGGCTAAATAATATTTATGGAGACTCTGGAGGCTGATACCACCTTGCAGTTTTGGGAGGGTAAGTCGGGAGTATTTAATGCGGGGTGCCAAGTTTTTCCAAATAAACTGGGAGCAGAAGTTCTTATATATTTAAAAAAATAATTTTGGGAGAGTAATGGGAATAGTTTGCATTAAGTACAGCAATCTTGGAAGTGTGTTCATTTTAATTAACGCCGATCTTCCAAACCATGAGATATTAAAATTAGTCCACCATTTGAGGTCTTCTTGAATTGTATTAAGAAGTGATTTAAAATTGCTATCATAGAGTTCAGCAAAAGCGGCTGGGATCTGAATATCTAGGTACGTAACAGCATGGCATTGCCAAGTAAATGGGAATTGTTCTTCACACTGGGTCACAACAGACTGCAACAGAGAGCTGCTAAGAGCCAGAGATTTATGGTTGTTAATATTCAGTTTAAAGAGAGTATTAAAATGTTCCAATTCATGGAGCAATACAGACAATGAGAGCTGTGGTGATTGCAAGAACATGAGATCATCAGCAAATGCAGCCACCTTATATTCCCTACCTCCCACAGAAAGGCTCTTTATATCTGGATGTGATCGAATTCTATTCAAAAAGGGCTCTAGTGTTAAAACAAAGATTAGGGGGTAGAGAGCGCAACCTTGTTGGATGCCATTGGTTATAGAGAAGGCCTCCGACAAGTGCCCATTGGCGCAGACACAACCCTAAAATATTGGCCAACATCCTGGGGAGTAGCCCAATAGCTCGGAGAACTTCCTGCATGTTTGGCCATGTTACCCTATCAAAGGCTTTTTCGGCATCAAGGGACATAAAAAAACCCTGGATCTTGCTAGATGTAAGCCAACGATGAAGGTTGAGCAGTGTAGTCTCCCCCGGCAGTATTCCCGAGTGTAGCTCGGGGTAAAGTTTCAGTACCACAAGCGGTAACCCCGAGCTAAACTCGGGCTTACCATGCAGCGCTGCTCCGGGATCTGTTCTTCTCTTACCTTGTCCTGCGCTCCCGTGATGTCCCTCTTGCAGTGTCCCCTGTAATGTCCTCCGGCGGATGCCGGCATCTGTTTTCTGGGTTCCGTCCCCTTCGACGTCGGGACGTACGGGGACGGAACAGTGGGAAATTTGAAAAATGACAAAAAGTGACATTCACTAAAATAACATAGTAAAACATTACTGTATCAAACCATTTCACATACATTTTGTCCCTAGTGCTTTGTCCTGTGCCCTGCCTGCATATTTACTGTTCTTTCTGCCTGGAAACTGGGAAACATCCATGGTGTCCAAAAAGCGTCCCTTTAGGTCAAAATCGGTTTTAGACCAGCTAGAGGGCAGCGATAGTAAATTAGAACTACTTGCAGAATTGAGTGATAATGATTCGTGGGGAAATTCGTCATCAGACACTGAAAATGATTTTGCGACTAAGACCAGTAATGTGCAAACTTGGCGCTCTGTTTCAAATTTCAGTGTTTTTGGTTTGATTACATTATTGAATTTAATTTATTATTATTATATTAATATTTTTTGATTATTTAATAAATTATAATTTATGATTTTGTGTTTCATACTTAACATACCCGGGATGTTTACTAGGCTCTTGTTCGTACAGATTTCAGTTATGCATAAAAATTACAGGCCTACAATAAAAAAAATACATATTTACATGCAAAAAAAAGTACCGCTTTGAGCACAGAAATGTGGACATAATCAAACCTCTATGGAGGTTAATAGTGTTATCACTAGCCTCTCTTCCTGGAACAAAGCCCACCTGGTCTAGCCCCACCAAAGTGGGTAACAATGGAAGTAGTCTGTTTGCTAACATTTTTTGCGTACAGCTTTATATTTACATTTAGGAGTGATATTGACCTATAGCTTTTGACTCTGGATGCATCTTTTCCTTCCTTAGGGATTACAGTAATATGTGCCTCTAAAAAGCTTTCGGGGAAAGAGTCAGAGTCTACTAGAGTGTTAAACAGCTCCAGTAATCGAGGTGCTAGTACCTCTCTGAAGCATTTATAATATTGTAGTGTCAGGCCATCTGGACCTGAGCTCTTCTCTGGTTTCATCTGTTTCATGGCAGTTATGAGTTCTTCCATGGAAAGGTTACATTCAAGGTCATGAGTCACCTGTCTGGAGATATCTTTCGGGCTATATTTAGCCAGAAACCATCTGATCTGTTGGGTATGGGAAATGGGAGCAATATGGGTTTCTGAGCATGAATTGTAAAGACTCTTATACTAGCATTCAAATTAATGTACTAACTCTTTGTTTCTAGAGAGTAGCTTATCATTTTTCCTGCAAAGGTGGTAGATTTGGAGTGATGATCTCATCATCTGTACAGCCCTAGCCAAGTGCTTCCCAACTCATAAAATACTCTCTGCCCAAATACATAGCAACTTCTTGTTTGAATGCTTAGCTCCTCTAATAGGAAAGATCTCAGCTGAGAAAGCTCCAGCAAGAGTGCGCATACGTGGGATCTCCGGCGTGGTCATGCACGCCTGAGGGTCCACTGCAGACCGGGGCAAGAAGCCGTACTGACACGGCTCCTGGCCCCTTTGAGCTCTGCAAACCACCCCCCCGCATCCTTGACAACATAAGCGGTATCCCCGGCATAATGGTCCGGTGGAGCCGCGAAGCATCAGGGTCAGGTGAAACCCATTAAGGAAGCCCTGGCTCGGGTCTCCACAATACACAAGGGAAGCAGGCACGCTCCCTCTCTATATCATTTACAGCGCTGCAGCCAGATCCAGATCACAACAGCTCAGAGGGCGAGTCTGATAACAGCACAGTTAAAGGGACACTAAACCCATTACCTATAACAGACCCCTCTAGCCCTAGTCCTGACCCAGTGCAACATGACCTACTCAAACAGTTTGAAAAAATGCTGCACAGAGATTTAAAGCAGACCTCTGACCACATTACTGGCAAACTTTCTAAAGAAATCCATGATCTGGGTGTTCACACAGCTGAGCTAGAGCATAGGGTTGACAATCTGGATGCAGAAGTTCACACCTATTCAGACGAACTCGCGGCGATGCGTGACGAAAACCTAACGCTTCAGTCTCGCCTTGAGGGTTTTGAAAACAGGACCCGCCGTTCTAACATCCAAATCCACGGACTCCCTGAAACTATTACTGATCTCTTTTCTACGACAGCCGCCTTGTTACAAGAGCTTTCCCCCTCCATCCCGATTGAACGCCTGGAGCTGGATAGGGTTCATCGTGCTCTAGCCCCACGCAGACCAAACGGTCCGCTCCGAGACATCATTGCAAAATTCCATTATTTTCGCACCAAAGATCAGATTCTCCAAGCGGTTTGGAACGCCGACACCCTTACCTTCCAAGGCCATACATATCAATTGTTTCATGACCTCTGTCCAGCCACCATCGCAAAGTGCAGAGCCATGAAGCCCCATCTGCAACTCCTCCACCAGCACGGCATCTCCTACTGCGTGAGCTTTCCTTTTGCGGTGTGCTTTTCATACCAGTCCCAACTATATTTGTAGATCCTCCAAGGAAACATTTGCACACTCCGCCACCTTCAACTCCATCCTCCTCCAGAGGCTCCAGAAGGATCGCACAGAAGGTCTGTCTCCTGCTCACCCCAGAAAGCCCACCACTCCGTTTCAGTAACAGGTCAACCCATCACACTTAAACGCAGGCATTTCATCTCTCCAGTACCCGCTCCTCAAGACACCATGGACTGAACCCTGTTCTAACCATCATCATCTCTTCAGTCCAGTTCACGCATCTGCAAGTCTTTGGGACTAGTCCTCTTGATTTTCCACCCACACTCCATTGTGGACACCGGTTCTCTCTTTCAACCATCACCAGTCGATCATCTTTTTGACTCTCCCCATGAAGAGACCTTGTCTTCACCTACCTCCTCACTGCTTGACCCTTCCCCCCTTTCATTACCAACTGGCCAGGTGGTCCTCCTCACCATCTCACCGGCCCACACCAGGTCCTCCCCCAGATCCTGTGCCCCCAATGTTATCACATGTGACCCCACAAGTTTTTTTTGTTTCCTAAATCCCATGTTACCCCTATTAAGTTGTAAATTGTTTGTTAACCTTACTACTTCTCTCCTTAGGTCACCTGATCTGATGACTATGTTTGCGGAAGTCTCCCATTACTGTTTATGAGATCTGGACTCAAACCGTGCCCGCCTTCTATTCCTATCCTTGCACCACCCCTTTTTTTTGGTGCATCTCTCTCTGGCACTGTTGTCTGTCCATTTTCTAATTTTGGTACCTGTTCGTTTGTATTTTTTTTCATGTGCTGCTTGTCCTCTCTGCCTGTCACTGCGTACTCCTCTCAGCTTATGTGGTACATCTTTTTTGTACCATCTGGGCTGTTCCTGTCCCCCCTGACTGTCTGAATTGTTTTAGTCCCGGGGGCCAGGTTGCTGTCCTCAGTTACTCCTCTTTCTTTCTTTCCCTTTACTTATTCTGACTACTGTTTCTACTTTTATTTTTTCCTTATGTGTGACTCTCTCCCTTCCCCCTCCCCTTCCCTTATGACTCTTCCCCTGGGCCCGCCTTCTTAGCGCTTTGCTTTGGTTCCAACTTCCTTAAGCAGCTCTCCTATTTTTGCAATGGGACCCCTAAACATTCTTACTCTGAACGTTCAGGGTTTGAATATCCCTCAAAAATGAAACAAAGCCTTCCGATTCTTTGCTTCCCAGAAAGCGCACATCATATGCCTGCAGGAAACCCACTTCACCCCCACTTCCACTCCTAAATTTTTTGGTCCTCTCAAACCTTCACCACCTCCGTGAAAACTAAGTGTAGGGGAGTCCTCATTGCCTTCCATCTCACAGCTCCCTTCATACTCCACACTCCTAGATACCTTAGTTACAATTGTCTCCTACTACGCCCCCAATCAAGATCCCCTCCCGTTCCTCTCCCACTTGTTGACTACCATAGATCATCATAAGCGCGGTACTCTACTTATCTGTGGAGACTCCAATCTCACTATATATCCATTTCTGGACAAATCCCCTCAGCCACCCCTCCCTCCAACTACTTCACGTTCTTTCTCACAACTTCTCAATTGCCATTCCTTGATATATTCCTGGAGAGAACTCCACCCTGTAAAACGAAGATACACCCACTACTCCTTTCCCCATAAATCGTTCTCGCGCATTGACCATATATTTGTAACAGTGGTGTCAGGGCTCCAGGGTATGACCAGAGGTA
Organism: Staurois parvus; assembly: GCF_062004578.1. Classification (NCBI taxonomy): domain Eukaryota; kingdom Metazoa; phylum Chordata; class Amphibia; order Anura; family Ranidae; genus Staurois; species Staurois parvus. The sequence continues at coordinate 12,319,252 of NW_028318157.1, forward strand.
TGTGAACTGACGCAGGGAAACGCAGGCTTCAGATAAGTTATAAAGAATATAATTTATTAAAGACTAACAATACAAACATAAACGCAGTGCAATACTAAAACATAACACAGTGCAAACGAACCAAACCAAACCACCCACAGATAACAGTACATACAATGCAAGCGTCGTCAGGCAGGCCGGGTCAATAACAATCGGGCAGGTAGGTACAGGGGGTCAGGCAGAGAATGGTCGGGGTCAAAAGCCAGGGATAAAACAGGAGAAGTCAGCAGAGGTCCGGATCAGGCAGGGTCAGCAACGAATCGGACAGAGACAGGGACAGGGACAGGGATGCAGGAACAAGATACAGGGCCTAGGAAAAACACACACCAAGGCAGAGACTGCAGGTCTGGCCATCCCTTAAATACACCTGCATAATCAATTTCAGGTGTTTGGCTGGCTGCAGGGTTGAGTCTCTGATTGCTGGGAGCACACGCTGGCCAGCCCTGGTACTGCAGCCCACAAGGCAGGTGAGTCCCACCATTACTGGCAAGTCCATTCCTGACAGTACCCCCCCCCCCCCTCAAGGAGCGGCCTCAGGACGCTCCAAACAGTCCTAGCTGGGCAAAATGTTCCACCGCCCGGGTCTGGTAACTGGCGGGATATCAAAGACTGGCACATCGGGCAGGACTCCGGGCAGCGGCACACCGGGCAGGACTCCGGGCAGCGGCACAGCGGGCAGGACTCCAGGCAGCGGCACACCGGGCAGGACTCCAAGCAGGACTCCGGGCAGAGGCACATCGAGCAGGACTCCGGGCAGCGGCACACCGGGCAGGACTCCGGGCAGCGGCACACCGGGCAGGACTCCGAGCAGGACTCCGGGCAGAGGCACATCAAGCAGGACTCCGGGCAGCGGCACACCAGGCAGGACTCCGGGCAGCGGCACACCGGGCAGGACTCCGGGCAGCGGCACATCGGGCAGGACTCCGGGCAGCGGCACATAGGGCAGAGGCACATCGAGCTGGACTCCGGGCAGCGGCACACCGGGCAGGACTCCGGGCAGCGGCACACCGGGCAGGACTCCGGGCAGCGGCACATCGGGCAGAGGCACATCGGGCTGGACTCCGGGCAGAGGCACATCGGGCTGGACTCCGGGCAGAGGCACATCGGGCTGGACTCCGGGCAGAGGCACATCGGGCTGGACTCCAGGCAGAGGCACATCGGGCAGGACCCTGGGCAGGACTCCGGGCAGAGGCACATCGGGCAGGACTCCGGGCAGAGACACATCGGGCAGGACTCCGGGCAGAGCCACATCGGGCAGGACTCCGGGCAGAGGCACATCGGGCAGGATTCCGGGCAGCGACACATCGGGCAGGACTCCGGGCAGCGGCACATCGGGCAGGACTCCGGGCAGGACTCCGGGCAGAGGCACATCGAGCTGGACTCTGGGCAGAGGCACATCGAGCTGGACACCGGATCACCAGGCGGAGCAGCAGGCACCGGGCCACCAGGCGGAGCAGCAGGCACCGGGCCACCAGGCGGAGCAGCAGGCATCGGGCCCCCAGGAGGGGTGACAGGCATCGGGCCCCCAGGCGGGGCGGCGGGCGCCGGGCCCCCAGGAGGGGCGACAGGCATCGGGCCCCCAGGCAGGGCGGCAGGCGCCGGGCCCCCAGGCGGGGCAACAGGCATCGGGCCCCCAGGCGGGGCGACAGGCATTGGGCCCCCAGGCGGGGCGACAGGCATCAGGTCCCCAGGCGGGGCGACAGGCATCGGGCTCCCAGGCGGAGCGGCGGGCGCCGGGCCCCCAGGAGGGGCGACAGGCATCAGGCCCCCAGGCGCGGCGACGGGCCCCCAGGCGGAGCGGCGGGCATCGGGCCCCCAGGCGGGGCGACAGGCATCGGGCCCCCAGGAATCATAAGGCTGAATTGTGGGCGCCGAGGCACCAGGCTGCACCACGGAAGGCAGGTTCTCAGATGGGAGTCTGACCGGTTTGGATACTGGCAGGATGGTATTGGTTGGAAAGAACTTTCGCCTTTTCCTGGTTTTAGTTACCGGAGCACCGTAAGTAAGCGCAGGTTTGTAAATGGATGGAGCAGCTGGAGACAGAGAAGAGCTGGAGGATGGAACAGGGGAGGGAACAGTTGCTACAGAGGGCTTCTTTACAGGGTTAAAGGCAGGATAGGTGCAGTGAGTGGGAACAGGGTACTGACATGCGGTAAATAGCAGGGTATACTGGGCTGTAACTGGAGGTGCTGTTGGGAATGCAGGAATAGAGCTTTGAAGAAATATATTAGAAGCAGCACTGGGTTTTTGCAAGCTGACTGAGGCTGGGTGCAACAAGTCTGACCATGTCTGCAGTATGGGTTGAACAAAGCTCAGCTTACACAAAGCCTGTCTGACCAAAGACTGCACTGCATTTATACAATCCCTTAATACCTGTTGTAAACATGCAGAATAGCGCTCCAGAAAGTAATCCACATCATCCTCTAATAACCATACCAGGGACTCTACCTGGTCGGCACTAAATGGGGGCAAAAACTCATCCCTGCATTCGGGGGTACCAGATGAAACCAACTCAGCACAAACCTGAATCAATGGCTGCACCTCAGAGAACTCTGTGCCCTGATCTACTAGGCAATGAGCGATCCGTATACATTCTAGCAGTTCATCCCTGGGATACTCCTTCAGAGTTTGATAAGCATATTCTCTGTCATCAAACACTAGCAGAGATAAATACACAACCTCATCAAGATCCATCCTTCCCAGCAACAAGCCAAGATGGCTTCCCTGTGCAGCCACTTCTGGTCAGGATTGGCCTTGGTGTAATGTCAGGGCTCCAGGGTATGACCAGAGGTATGTGAACTGACGCAGGGAAACGCAGGCTTCAGATAAGTTATAAAGAATATAATTTATTAAAGACTAACAATACAAACATAAACGCAGTGCAATACTAAAACATAACACAGTGCAAACGAACCAAACCAAACCACCCACAGATAACAGTACATACAATGCAAGCGTCGTCAGGCAGGCCGGGTCAATAACAATCGGGCAGGTAGGTACAGGGGGTCAGGCAGAGAATGGTCGGGGTCAAAAGCCAGGGATAAAACAGGAGAAGTCAGCAGAGGTCCGGATCAGGCAGGGTCAGCAACGAATCAGACAGAGACAGGGACAGGGACAAGGATGCAGGAACAAGATACAGGGCCCAGGAAAAACACACACCAAGGCAGAGACTGCAGGTCTAGCCATCCCTTAAATACACCTGCATAATCAACTTCAGGTGTTTGGCTGGCTGCAGGGTTGAGTCTCTGATTGCTGGGAGCACCCGCTGGCCAGCCCTGGTACTGCAGCCCACAAGGCAGGTGAGTCCCAGCATTACTGGCAAGTCCATTCCTGACAAGTGGGCACCTCATCCAGGCTTTTAAACTCTTTTAACCTCTGATATCCTCCCCGTCCCTTGGTCCAATCATTGTGCAGTTGTTATGTCCCTTTCTTCCCTATCCCCTCCAAATTCTAATAGTACATGGATGATCAACGACAACTTACTTTCCCATTCTCAACATTGTCTTGACCTTGAGAATGCTCTCAAGGCATATCTAGATTTAAACTCTACCCCAGATATCTCCCCTCTTCTTTTATGGGAAGCGCATAAGCCCGTTCTCCGTGGGCTTTGTATTAGCATATACCTTTTCCTCCACAAAGAAAAACAACAAACTCGATTACGGCTTTTATTTCAGACCAACCCTTCCCCTTCTCACAGTAAAATATTGGAACAAACCCGCCTCAAACTCACCCTCTTCCTGACTGACCAAGCTGAACTTTCTCTACGCAGGGCATGCCACAAATATTATACTAAGGCTAACAAACCAGATACTTTCTTGTCTCTTCCTCTTCGTAGATTAGACCATACATCTAAACCCATTCATCTTAAGCTCTCCAATGGAGTTTATACTAGCAACCCTGTCCGCATACTCCGTATTTTCCAAAAACACTTAGCCGCACTGTACTCCCAGACAGAGCCCTTCGACCAATCCCGAGCTGACAATCTTCTTGCCCACCTTTCCTTTCCGACTTTCACCGCCCAACACCTCGAAGTGCTGGAGAAACCGATCACGGATTTTGAGGTTTTGTCCGCAATTAAGGAACTCAAGCCCAGGAAACGTCCAGGCCCAGATGGCTTTTCAGCCTCTTACTACAAGAAGTTCACTCATCTACTTTCTCCTGTCCTTACTAAAGCCTTTAACGCCATCCTCTCAGGCCATTCATTTACCCCAGAGACAGTATCTGCTATCATCTCGATGATACCAAAACCACACTCCGATGACTCTGCTTGGTCTAATTTCAGACCAATCTCCCTTCTCAATATTGACGTCAAACTCCTTGCCAAAATTCTCTCAACTCGTTTAAACCCCATTACAGGCTCTCTAATCCATAACTGGCTTTATTCCCTTTCGACAAGCAGGGGACAATATACGACGTGCAGCTCTTCTCTCCCACCTTGCACGCACACAGAACATCCCTTCCTGCTTCCTATCTTTAGATATTAAAAAAGCCTTTGATACTGTTTCCTGGACTTTCCTGCACTATATATTGTGCAGATGGGACTTTGGCCCTCATTTCCTGACTTGGATCTCCTCACTATTGCAATCCCTCTGCCCAAGTTCGATATATGGGTTACAATTCGGCCTCTTTCCCAATAGCTCGTGGTACTTGTCAGGGATGTCCGCTCTCGCCACTCCTCTTCGGCCTAGTAATCGAACCTTTAGCCCTTCTGATTCCTGATATTCATGGCCTAGAGGCTGGCGGGTCCCATCACAAACTCTGTCTATCTGATTATGTGCTACTCTTCTTGACCTCCCCTCTTACCTCTGCCCTGCCACTACTTCGGCTCCTCCACGACTTTGGTGCCATTTCTGGTCTCCAAGTTAATCCCCAAAAATCTACAGTCCTAAACATTTCACTTTTCCCCCAGGATTCCCTCCATCTCCAACAAGTTCTCCCCTTCTCATGGTCCGATCACTCTATTTCTTATTTAGGTATCAAGTTGATGGCGTCTCTGTCTGATCTATACTCAGCCAACTACCTCCCTATGCTCGTTCACCTCACTACTTTAATGCTTAACTGGTCCTCTCTTTCGCTAGCTTGGCTAGGTAGGATAACGGTGGTTAAAATGTCTATTCTACCCAAGATTCTCTATCTCTTCTGAGTCCTCCCCATACTTGTCCCAGCACACTTTCTCCGTATACTTCAAAGTCAAGCTCACTCTTACATTTGGGGCTCAATTTGTCCCCCTCTCCACTATCCATCTGCCAAAGTTGAAAGGAGGTCTAGGACACCCGAATTTTGCAAAATATTATGAATCGGCCCACCTAGTATAATTGCCAAAGTATCATGCATCATATGAAATCCCACAATGGGTAATCTTGGAGTCAATTGATATTGATCCCCTCTAATTAGCTAACTTACTTTGGCTTCACCCTTCTGATCGTCCGGAATCCAATAACCTCCCATTTTGTAGCACTCTGGGATAAACTCAAATCTCAATATCCCCTCCAATCGCCCCACAACCCTCTTCTATCTCATCTTTGCAACCCAGCTTTCCCCCCAGCTTGGTCCACTCCATGCTCCTTTCATCTGTGGTCTTCTGCTAATCTCTTAAGAGCCCACCATTTCTTGACTAACTCCGGGTTTTGTTCCTTTCCATCCCTCCGTGAATCTCACTCTCTCCCTACATCAGAAATTTTCTGCTACCTCCAACTGAAGCACTTCTACTCCGCTCTCTCCACCAACGCATGCTCCGTTAGATCAATGACCCTTTTTGAAAGTGCATGTAAAAAAGATCCTCATAGACGTGGCCTTATCTCTATTCTCTATGTTCATCTCTTGACCCCCATACCTTCCTCTCACCCCTCATATGTCACCAGGTGGGAGAGGGACCTAGCCTCCCAGCTGAGCCCTGAAGATTGGGATCATATCTGGCAGGCAACCAAATCCTCTTCGCAAAATGTAGTGGCAGTTGAGACAAACTATAAGGTCTTATCCCGATGGTATTTGGTTCCGGCTAGGGTCGCTAAATTTACACCTGGATTCTCCCCCGACTGTTTTCGTGGCTGTGCGGTGAAAGGCACATACCTCCACATTTGGTGGTCCTGCCCGATAGCCCATTCTTTTTGGGAAGATATTTTCTGCATATTATCCACCCTTTTTCAAAAGCCTTTTGTGCCAACTCCATAACTCGCCCTATTTAATCTTCGCCCCCCTCTATTTCTAACACCCAATTTAAGCTTTTTCAACAAATTACAACCTCCGCTAAGCAAATTATAGCAAAATCCTGGAAGACACCCTCGCTTAGTATACAGGTAGTCCGGAACAAGGTGACGCAGTCGATGACACATGCTAAAATAGAGGCCACCGTCACCGACACAATCTCCAAATTCTTATTGACCTGGTCCCCCTGGGCTGACCACTTCCTTCCCCCGGGATGTGATGAGTCTCTACTCCTTCCTTAGTGCATCCCTTCCTCGATAGAAGCTTCGGAGCACTGGTCCAGTCCCGCTGCCCCCCCCCCATCCTGACAGTCACACGCCCTATCCGTCCCCCTTTCTTTCCCCCTCTTTTCTACTTTTCTCTACTTCTTTTGCTTCCCTCCTTATTTCTTCCCTTCCTCTTTCTTTGGTTATTTTATTCAGTACATACAGTTGCTGTAATCACACAGTTGTTTAAAAGGTCTGAACTTCATATTTACCTACTTGTTACGTATGGTACTACTTGAAGTACTTCACTGAATGTAATTTATCACCTCCCCCCTCAGTTTCCGCCCGAATCACACACCTACTGAGCGACATATCAGACTGGATGTCGCTCCACTTCCTTAAACTGAACATCTCCAAAACCGAGTTTCTTGTCTTCCCCCAAGCCCAGACCCCACCCCCCATTGACTTCTCCATCATGTCCAACAACGCCACCATCAAACCCGCCCCGCAGGCCAAAGTACTTGGTGTCATTCTGGACTCCAACCTATCCTTCCAGCCCCAAGTCCAATCTTTAACCCCAGAAACCACTAAACAGCTCATCCACTTCCTCATCATATCATGACTCGATTACTGCAACTCCCTCCTCACTGGCCTGTCTCGCCGCTGGCTATCACCGCTTCAGTCAATCCTGAATACGGCTGCCAGACTCATTCACCTTTCCAACCGCTCCGTTTCTGCCACCCCCCTCTGCCAATCCCTCCACTGGCTTCCGTTTGTGCAACGGATCAAATTCAAAACCCTAACACTGACGTACAAAGCCGTCCACCATACTGCCCCAAACTACATCACCAACCTAATATCCAAGTACCACCCAGCACGCACACTCCGCTCCTCACAAGACCTCCTTCTCTCTAGTTCCCTGGCCTCCTCCTCCCATGCCCGCCTCCAAGACTTCTCCAGGGTGTCACCCATCCTCTGGAGCTCCCTGCCCCAACCCATCAGATTATCACCTACTCTCCTCTCCTTTAGGTGCACCCTGAAAACCCACCTCTTCAGGGAAGCCTACCCCACCCCCTGCTAACTTGCTGACCTCCTCCACTCTTCCCACCACTCCATCCCCCACAGCTTTCTCCTCCTGTGCCACCATCCCCTCCCTCCTAGATTGTAAGCTCGAAAGAACAGGGCCCTCGATCCCCTCATGCTTTGCATTGTATTGTTATTGTTCTGTCACATGTTCTGTCCCCCTTTGTAATGTACAGCGCTGAGCGAACTATTGGCGCTTTATAAATACTGTATAATAATAATAATAATAATAATTAGAGATGAGCGAATCGAAGTATCCGAAGTGGAATTCGAGTCGAATATCGGAAAAATTTCGATTCGTGCCGAATCCGAAAAACAGCCTAATTCGGACGCGCGAATCGAAATTTTTCCGAAAATGGCGGCTGACATGTGCGGCGACGGAGCGGGGATGTCGGGGAAGGCGCGCAGACAAGGCGCGCTGCCCCATAATGCATTCCTCAACGACATGTGATCGCATCAGCCAATCAGCAGCCAGCCAGCCAGCACTGTGTAATGGTCGAGGTATATATAGCGGCCATTTTGGAAATCTTCATTTGCCTGCAGTCATTGAACAGAGGCAGACCGCTCTGTACTAGGGACAGGGACAGAGTTAGGGCCACAGAAACGAGAATTGGGGACAGAGAGAAGTTACTTAGGGACAGAGAACCATTACTCAGGGACACAGACTTGTTAATGAGGGCCACAGAATCGTTATTTAGGGACAAAGAAACGCTAGTTAGGGCCACAGAATTCATACTCAGGGACAGACAGAATTGTTACTCAGTGCCAGAGAATTGTTACTTAGGGCCACAGAAACGTTATTAGGGCCACAGAATTTTTACTCAGGGACAGACAGAATTGTTACTGAGTGCCAGAGAATTGTTACTCAGGGACAGACAGAATTGTTACTGAGTGCCAGAGAATTCTTACTCAGGGCCACAGAATTCATTCTCAGGGACAGACAGAATTGTTACTCAGGGACAGACAGAATTGTTACTGAGTGCCAGAGAATTGTTACTCAGGGACAGACAGAATTGTTACTGAGTGCCAGAGAATTGTTACTCAGGGACAGACAGAATTGTTACTGAGTGCCAGAGAATTGTTACTCAGGGACAGACAGAATTGTTACTGAGTGCCAGAGAATTGTTACTCTCACAGACACAAAATTGTTACTTGCACAGACACAGAATTGTTACTTGCACAGACACACAATTGTTACTCAGGGCCACAGAATTCATACTCAGGGACAGACAGAATTGTTACTGAGTGCCAGAGAATTCTTACTCAGGGCCACAGAATTCATACTCAGGGACAGACAGAATTGTTACTCAGGGACAGACAGAATTGTTACTGAGTGCCAGAGAATTGTTACTCAGGGACAGACAGAATTGTTACTGAGTGCCAGAGAATTATTACTCAGGGACAGACAGAATTGTTACTGAGTGCCAGAGAATTGTTACTCTCACAGACACAAAATTGTTACTTGCACAGACACAGAATTGTTACTCGCACAGAGACAGAATTGTTACTCAGGGCCACAGAATTCATACTCAGGGACAGACAGAATTGTTACTGAGTGCCAGAGAATTGTTACTCAGGGACAGACAGAATTGTTACTGAGTGCCAGAGAATTGTTACTCTCACAGACACAAAATTGTTACTTGCACAGACACAGAATTGTTACTTGCACAGACACACAATTGTTACTCAGGGCCACAGAATTCATACTCAGGGACAGACAGAATTGTTACTGAGTGCCAGAGAATTCTTACTCAGGGCCACAGAATTCATACTCAGGGACAGACATAATTGTTACTCAGGGACAGACAGAATTGTTACTGAGTGCCAGAGAATTGTTACTCAGGGACAGACAGAATTGTTACTGAGTGCCAGAGAATTGTTACTCTCACAGACACAAAATTGTTACTTGCACAGACACAGAATTGTTACTTGCACAGACACACAATTGTTACTCAGGGCCACAGAATTCATACTCAGGGACAGACAGAATTGTTACTGAGTGCCAGAGAATTGTTACTCAGGGACAGACAGAATTGTTACTGAGTGCCAGAGAATTCTTACTCAGGGCCACAGAATTCATTCTCAGGGACAGACAGAATTGTTACTCAGGGACAGACAGAATTGTTACTGAGTGCCAGAGAATTGTTACTCAGGGACAGACAGAATTGTTACTGAGTGCCAGAGAATTGTTACTCAGGGACAGACAGAATTGTTACTGAGTGCCAGAGAATTGTTACTCAGGGACAGACAGAATTGTTACTGAGTGCCAGAGAATTGTTACTCTCACAGACACAAAATTGTTACTTGCACAGACACAGAATTGTTACTTGCACAGACACACAATTGTTACTCAGGGCCACAGAATTCATACTCAGGGACAGACAGAATTGTTACTGAGTGCCAGAGAATTCTTACTCAGGGCCACAGAATTCATACTCAGGGACAGACAGAATTGTTACTCAGGGACAGACAGAATTGTTACTGAGTGCCAGAGAATTGTTACTCAGGGACAGACAGAATTGTTACTGAGTGCCAGAGAATTCTTACTCAGGGACAGACAGAATTGTTACTGAGTGCCAGAGAATTGTTACTCTCACAGACACAAAATTGTTACTTGCACAGACACAGAATTGTTACTCGCACAGAGACAGAATTGTTACTCGCACAGAGACAGAATTGTTACTCAGGGCCACAGAATTCATACTCAGGGACAGACAGAATTGTTACTGAGTGCCAGAGAATTGTTACTCAGGGACAGACAGAATTGTTACTGAGTGCCAGAGAATTGTTACTCTCACAGACACAAAATTGTTACTTGCACAGACACAGAATTGTTACTTGCACAGACACACAATTGTTACTCAGGGCCACAGAATTCATACTCAGGGACAGACAGAATTGTTACTGAGTGCCAGAGAATTCTTACTCAGGGCCACAGAATTCATACTCAGGGACAGACAGAATTGTTACTCAGGGACAGACAGAATTGTTACTGAGTGCCAGAGAATTGTTACTCAGGGACAGACAGAATTGTTACTGAGTGCCAGAGAATTGTTACTCTCACAGACACAAAATTGTTACTTGCACAGACACAGAATTGTTACTTGCACAGACACACAATTGTTACTCAGGGCCACAGAATTCATACTCAGGGACAGACAGAATTGTTACTGAGTGCCAGAGAATTGTTACTCAGGGACAGACAGAATTGTTACTGAGTGCCAGAGAATTGTTACTCTCACAGACACAAAATTGTTACTTGCACAGACACAGAATTGTTACTCGCACAGAGACAGAATTGTTACTCAGGGCCACAGAATTCATACTCAGGGACAGACAGAATTGTTACTGAGTGCCAGAGAATTGTTACTCAGGGAAGACAGAATTGTTACTGAGTGCCAGAGAATTGTTACTCAGGGACAGACAGAATTGTTACTGAGTGCCAGGGAATTGTTACTCTCACAGACACAAAATTGTTACTTGCACAGACACAGAATTGTTACTCGCACAGAGACAGAATTGTTACTCAGGGCCACAGAATTCATACTCAGGGACAGACAGAATTGTTACTGAGTGCCAGAGAATTGTTACTCAGGGACAGACAGAATTGTTACTGAGTGCCAGAGAATTGTTACTCTCACAGACACAAAATTGTTACTTGCACAGACACAGAATTGTTACTTGCACAGACACACAATTGTTACTGAGTGCCAGAGAATTGTTACTCAGGGACAGACAGAATTGTTACTGAGTGCCAGAGAATTGTTACTCAGGGACAGTCAGAATTGTTACTGAGTGCCAGAGAATTGTTACTCAGGGACAGACAGAATTGTTACTGAGTGCCAGAGAATTGTTACTCGCACAGACACAAAATTGTTACTTGCACAGACACAAAATTGTTACTTGCACAGACACAGAATTGTTACTCGCGCAGACACAGAATTGTTACTCAGGGCCACAGAATTCATACTCAGGGACAGACAGAATTGTTACTGAGTGCCAGAGAATTGTTACTCAGGGACAGACAGAATTGTTACTGAGTGCCAGAGAATTGTTACTCAGGGACAGACAGAATTGTTACTGAGTGCCAGAGAATTGTTACTCAGGGACAGACAGAATTGTTACTGAGTGCCAGAGAATTGTTACTCGCACAGACACAAAATTGTTACTTGCACAGACACAGAATTGTTACTCGCACAGACACAGAATTGTTACTCGCACAGACACAGAATTGTTACTCAGGGCCACAGAATTCATACTCAGGGACAGACAGAATTGTTACTGAGTGCCAGAGAATTGTTACTCAGGGACACCTAATCGTTGAATTAAATAGTATGTCAGACAACATGCAGAGGAGTGGCAGAGGAGGCAATGTTTTAGGAGCGAGCAGACGTGGCAGCAGAGGAAGGGGTCGAGGCAGCAGTATTCGCAGCCAGAGGCCAGTGCTCCCGGTGTCATCCAGCGGTCGTGTCTCCACCGACAACCCTGCCGTCATTGATTGGTTGGCTCGGTCGTCTTCCTCTTCCCAGGTCACCTCTGACACCTACAGCCAACGGTCGGTGGGTACGTCAGACACAACCGTTAGTTGGCATGGCCCGGGACCAAGCCCACTGAAATCACGTGTCCTCTACCTGCCCCTGTCCTTTGCTGTTCCCTCACCAAGCGAAGTATCGCATGCTGTGGGCTCAGCCCCACTGTACAGTGAGGAAGAGCTAACAGAGGGCGGTCAGGAACGGGGGGAGACATCGGCCTTTTCAGCAGCCAAGCGAACAAGTACTGGCGAGGAGAGTGGCTCGGTAGCCGGTCTAGAGACAGGTCTGTCTCCTGACCCAGACGCAGCCGAGGGGGCTAGTAGTGAGGCGGAGACCCTACTTGATGATGAGGAGGTTGATCGCACTTGGCAGCCTCGTCGTCATCAGGCAATTTCTTCCGCATCATCAGGAGAAGAGGGTGGCAGCTTGGCAGCGAGCAAAACAGTCGGTGGGTTGCCCAGGAGACAGCAGCAGGGTCGCATCAGTGTCAGTGGAGCCAAACGTCCACGGAGTAGAGCACCAGCTCCACTGCAGCCTACCACCACGGCCAGTAGTGGTGCCGGTGCGCACGGAGGAAGTAGCAGTCAGCCAGTGAAGAGTAGCGGGGGCAAAGTTTCCTACTCGGTGGTGTGGCAATTTTTCCTCAAGCCGCCCGAGGAAGTAAACGTAGCCGTATGTCGACTATGTGGCCAGAAATGCAAGCGTGGCCAGGGGGCCCATGTTGGGACTACAGCGTTGCGTCAGCATATGCAGCGTCACCATTCGGTGGCCTGGGAAAACCGTGATAAACATACGGCGGTTCTGCCTGCCCCAGCCCCCGCTCCATCACCCGCTCCGTTACTTGCTCCGTCACCCGACGTCGTCAATCGCCCTCTATCAGCCAGTCAAGGCTCCAACACCTCTGCTGAGGGGAGTTGTCGCTCATTGGCATCTTCCGCTCGTTCAGATGCTCCTTCTCCTGCTACTCCTCTTCTCGGATTCCGTCAACAGTCTTTCTTGGAATCCGTATCCAAGAGACAACAGTTTGCGAGCACGCACCCGACGGTGCAAAAGCTGAACGTCCTCCTGTCCAAGTTGCTGGTGCTGCAGTCCCTCCCTTTCCAACTGGTGGACTCAGCACCTTTCCGAGAAATGATGGCTTGTGCCGCGCCGCGGTGGAGAGTGCCAAGCCGTCATTTCTTTGCCCAAAAGGCAGTGCCAGCCCTGCATTCACATGTAGAAGAGATGGTGGGCCAGTCTTTGAGCATGTCGGTCTCTGCCAAAGTGCACGGCAGCGCCGACGTGTGGAGCTGTAACTACGGTCAGGGACAGTACATGTCATTTACGGCCCACTGGGTGAACGTGGTGCCGGCACAGCCGCACCAGCAACTTGGACAGGTCACGACGCTTTTGCCTCCACGTTTGCACGTCCTTGGTCCAGCAAGCATGTCCGCCTCTACCACCTCTTTTTCCGCCGTGTCCTCAGCCGCCACCCCCGTGCCAAGTCCCATTACCCGACCGGCATATCACATGTGCAGGGCGCAACGGTGTCACGCTGTGCTGCACCTGGTATGCCTTGGCGAACGTAGTCACACAGGGGAGGAACTGCTGAGTGTAATGAACAGAGAAATCGACAGATGGCTGTCTCCGCGCAAACTAAAAATCGGAACCATGTTGACTGACAACGGAAAGAACATGGTGTCTGCTCTGCGTCAAGGAAGGTTGTGCCATGCGCCATGCATGGCTCACGTGTTCAATCTGGTTGTCAAGCGGTTCCTAAAATCCACCATCCCACTGCAAGACATCCTTAAAATGTCACGTAAACTGTGCATGCATTTCAGCCATTCCTACACCGCAAAGAACACCCTCATTGAGCTGCAGCGGCAGAACGGAATTCCACAGCATCGCCTGATCTGCGACGTTGCAACAAGGTGGAATTCAACCCTACACATGTTAGACCGCCTTTACGAGCAGCGAAAGGCCATCACCGATTTCCTGATGTTACAAGCGGATAAAGGTACTCCCCTGTGTAACTTAGATGTCAGCCATTGGCAGCTCATGCGTGACACCTGCCGCTTGCTCAGGCCCTTTGAGGAGGCCACGCTATTCGTGAGTCGGCAGGACTATGGGATGAACGACGTCATTCCTCTGTTGCACGTCCTGGAACAAATGCTGTTAACAATGGCTGGTCAGGGTGCGGTAGACGTGGCGCACAGATCTCAACGCCACATGACCCCTGTGGGGGCAGGACAGGAAGAAGAGGAGGAGGTAGAGGAGGACATTTGTGCTCAGGAATTATTGAGTGAAATGGGTGGTTTTTCCACTCAGCGGACAGGAGTGGAGGAGCAGGAGCATCTGGTAGAGGAGGAGGAGGAGGAGACAGAGGACCCAGACGCACCGTGGCAGTATGCTGTGGAGATGGAGGCAGGGAGTCCCTCGCATTCCTTGGCACAAATGGCCCATAGCATGCTCGGTTGCTTGCGTAGCGACAGCCGAATAATAACCATCAGACAGAGGGATGACTTTTGGCTGTCCACCTTGTTGGACCCTCGCTACCGGTCCAAAATGGTGGCCTTTTTCACACCTGCTGAGAGGGAGGCCAAAATTACGTACTATAAAAACCACCTATGTAGTCAGTTGGTCTCTGCCTTTGTGCGCCAACGTCCATCCTCAGACACTGTGGGCCCTGTGCGCTCGCGTTCCGCTGGCATGGCAGCAGGGGAGGGGTGGGGTGGTAGGAGCAGTGGCAGCTCCACCAGCAGTGGCTGCCTCAGTCTGCAGTCGATGATGAGTAGCTTTCTTCACCAGCGCAGTGAGGAAACTACTAACCAGCCGCAGCAGCAGCAGCAGCATCAGGTGGACCTGGAGCAGGAGCTCAAACAACAGGCTTGGGCCTACTTGGACAGCACCCTGCCAACCGAGGTAGACAATCCCCTTGACTACTGGGCAACGAAACTTGACCTTTGGCCCCAACTAGCTGAATTTGCCCTTGAAAGGCTGTCATGCCCGGCCAGTAGCGTGGCATCGGAGCGCGTGTTTAGTGCGGCAGGAGGTATTGTAACTCCGCGGAGGACACGACTGTCCACCCAAAGTGTGGAGAGACTCACGTTTGTGAAAATGAATCAGGCGTGGATTAGTCTGGATTTCAAACCACCAGTTCCTGACACAACTGACTAAATCCGCCATGAATCATGCCTCAAACATGTGCCACTTTGAGGTCTCCTCACACACTGCTGGTGTGTTGAATTTTTTGACATAGGGTGCTGGCAGATTATGGGCCTCCTATAGCTGCTGCCAGGCCCCTAATCTGCCATAGGCCCCTATATACCGCTTCCTCATGCTGCTGCCAGGTCCAGAGTCTCTCATGGGTCCCTGTACGGCCTCCCATTGCTGCTGTCTCCATCGCCACACTCTGCCATGTGCCACTTTCAGGTCTCCTCACACACTGCTGGTGTGTAGAATTTTTTGACATAGGGTGCTGGCAGATTATGGGCCTCCCATAGCTGCTGCCAGGCCCCTAATCTGCCATGGGCCCCTATATACCGCCTCCTCATGCTGCTGCCAGGTCCACAGTGTCTCATGCCATGTGCCACTTTCAGGTCTCCTCACACTGCTGGTGTGTTGAATTTTTTGACATAGGGTGCTGGCAGATTATGGGCCTCCTATAGCTGCTGCCAGGCCCCTAATCTGCCATGGGCCCCTATATACCGCCTCCTCATGCTGCTGCCAAGTCCAGAGTCTCTCATGGGTCCCTGTACGGCCTCCCATTGCTGCTGTCTCCATCGCCACACTCTGCTGCCATGTGCCACTTTCAGGTCTCTTCACACTGCTGGTGTGTTAAATTTTTTGACATAGGGTGCAGGCAGATTACGGGCCTCACATAGCTGCTGCCAGGCCCCTAATCTGCCATGGGCCCCTATATACCGCCTCCTCATGCTGCTGCCAAGTCTAGAGTCTGTCATGGGTCCCTGTACGGCCTCCCATTGCTGCTGTCTCCATCGCCACACTCTGCCATGTGCCACTTTCAGGTCTCTTCACACTGCTGGTGTGTTTAATTTTTTGACATAGGGTGCAGGCAGATTACGGCCTCACATAGCTGCTGCCAGGCCCCTAATCTGCCATGGGCCCCTATATACCGCCTCCTCATGCTGCTGCCAAGTCTAGAGTCTGTCATGGGTCCCTGTACGGCCTCCCATTGCTGCTGTCTCCATCGCCACACTCTGCTGCCATGTGCCACTTTCAGGTCTCTTCACACTGCTGGTGTGTTAAATTTTTTGACATAGGGTGCAGGCAGATTACGGGCCTCACATAGCTGCTGCCAGGCCCCTAATCTGCCATGGGCCCCTATATACCGCCTCCTCATGCTGCTGCCAAGTCTAGAGTCTCTCATGGGTCCCTGTACGGCCTCCCATTGCTGCTGTCTCCATCGCCACACTCTGCCATGTGCCACTTTCAGGTCTCTTCACACTGCTGGTGTGTTAAATTTTTTGACATAGGGTGCAGGCAGATTACGGGCCTCACATAGCTGCTGCCAGGCCCCTAATCTGCCATGGGCCCCTATATACCGCCTCCTCATGCTGCTGCCAAGTCTAGAGTCTCTCATGGGTCCCTGTACGGCCTCCCATTGCTGCTGTCTCCATCGCCACACTCTGCTGCCATGTGCCACTTTCAGGTCTCTTCACACTGCTGGTGTGTTAAATTTTTTGACATAGGGTGCAGGCAGATTACGGGCCTCACATAGCTGCTGCCAGGCCCCTAATCTGCCATGGGCCCCTATATACCGCCTCCTCATGCTGCTGCCAAGTCCAGAGTCTCTCATGGGTCCCTGTACGGCCTCCCATTGCTGCTGTCTCCATCGCCACACTCTGCTGCCATGTGCCACTTTCAGGTCTCTTCACACTGCTGGTGTGTTAAATTTTTTGACATAGGGTGCAGGCAGATTACGGGCCTCACATAGCTGCTGCCAGGCCCCTAATCTGCCATGGGCCCCTATATACCGCCTCCTCATGCTGCTGCCAAGTCCAGAGTCTCTCATGGGTCCCTGTACGGCCTCCCATTGCTGCTGTCTCCATCGCCACACTCTGCTGCCATGTGCCACTTTCAGGTCTCTTCACACTGCTGGTGTGTTAAATTTTTTGACATAGGGTGCAGGCAGATTACGGGCCTCACATAGCTGCTGCCAGGCCCCTAATCTGCCATGGGCCCCTATATACCGCCTCCTCATGCTGCTGCCAAGTCCAGAGTCTGTCATGGTCCCTGTACGGCCTCCCATTGCTGCTGTCTCCATCGCCACACTCTGCTGCCATGTGCCACTTTCAGGTCTCTTCACACTGCTGGTGTGTTAAATTTTTTGACATAGGGTGCAGGCAGATTACGGGCCTCACATAGCTGCTGCCAGGCCCCTAATCTGCCATGGGCCCCTATATACCGCCTCCTCATGCTGCTGCCAAGTCCAGAGTCTGTCATGGTCCCTGTACGGCCTCCCATTGCTGCTGTCTCCATCGCCACACTCTGCTGCCATGTGCCACTTTCAGGTCTCTTCACACTGCTGGTGTGTTAAATTTTTTGACATAGGGTGCTGCAAGATAACGGGCCTCACATAGCTGCTGCCAGGCCCCTAATCAGCCATGGGCCCCTATACCGCCTCCTCCTGCTGCTGCCAGGTCCAGAGTCTCTCATGCCATGTGCCACTTTCAGGTCTCTTCACACTGCTGGTGTGTTTAATTTTTTGACATAGGGTGCAGGCAGATTACGGGCCTCACATAGCTGCTGCCAGGCCCCTAATCTGCCATGGGCCCCTATATACCGCCTCCTCATGCTGCTGCCAAGTCCAGAGTCTGTCATGGTCCCTGTACGGCCTCCCATTGCTGCTGTCTCCATCGCCACACTCTGCTGCCATGTGCCACTTTCAGGTCTCTTCACACTGCTGGTGTGTTAAATTTTTTGACATAGGGTGCAGGCAGATTACGGGCCTCACATAGCTGCTGCCAGGCCCCTAATCTGCCATGGGCCCCTATATACCGCCTCCTCATGCTGCTGCCAAGTCCAGAGTCTGTCATGGTCCCTGTACGGCCTCCCATTGCTGCTGTCTCCATCGCCACACTCTGCTGCCATGTGCCACTTTCAGGTCTCTTCACACTGCTGGTGTGTTAAATTTTTTGACATAGGGTGCAGGCAGATTACGGGCCTCACATAGCTGCTGCCAGGCCCCTAATCTGCCATGGGCCCCTATATACCACCTCCTCCTGCTGCTGCCAGGTCCAGAGTCTCTCATGGGTCCCTGTACGGCCTCCCATTGCTGCTGTCTCCATCGCCACACTCTGCTGCCATGTGCCACTTTCAGGTCTCTTCACACTGCTGGTGTGTTAAATTTTTTGACATAGGGTGCTGCAAGATAACGGGCCTCACATAGCTGCTGCCAGGCCCCTAATCAGCCATGGGCCCCTATACCGCCTCCTCCTGCTGCTGCCAGGTCCAGAGTCTCTCATGCCATGTGCCACTTTCAGGTCTCTTCACACTGCTGGTGTGTTTAATTTTTTGACATAGGGTGCAGGCAGATTACGGGCCTCACATAGCTGCTGCCAGGCCCCTAATCTGCCATGGGCCCCTATATACCGCCTCCTCATGCTGCTGCCAAGTCCAGAGTCTGTCATGGTCCCTGTACGGCCTCCCATTGCTGCTGTCTCCATCGCCACACTCTGCTGCCATGTGCCACTTTCAGGTCTCTTCACACTGCTGGTGTGTTAAATTTTTTGACATAGGGTGCAGGCAGATTACGGGCCTCACATAGCTGCTGCCAGGCCCCTAATCTGCCATAGGCCCCTATATACCGCCTCCTCATGCTGCTGCCAAGTCCAGAGTCTGTCATGGTCCCTGTACGGCCTCCCATTGCTGCTGTCTCCATCGCCACACTCTGCTGCCATGTGCCACTTTCAGGTCTCTTCACACTGCTGGTGTGTTAAATTTTTTGACATAGGGTGCAGGCAGATTACGGGCCTCACATAGCTGCTGCCAGGCCCCTAATCTGCCATGGGCCCCTATATACCACCTCCTCCTGCTGCTGCCAGGTCCAGAGTCTCTCATGGGTCCCTGTACGGCCTCCCATTGCTGCTGTCTCCATCGCCACACTCTGCTGCCATGTGCCACTTTCAGGTATCTTCACACTGCTGGTGTGTTAAATTTTTTGACATAGGGTGCTGCAAGATAACGGGCCTCACATAGCTGCTGCCAGGCCCCTAATCAGCCATGGGCCCCTATACCGCCTCCTCCTGCTGCTGCCAGGTCCAGAGTCTCTCATGCCATGTGCCACTTTCAGGTCTCTTCACACTGCTGGTGTGTTTAATTTTTTGACATAGGGTGCAGGCAGATTACGGGCCTCACATAGCTGCTGCCAGGCCCCTAATCTGCCATGGGCCCCTATATACCGCCTCCTCATGCTGCTGCCAGGTCCAGAGTCTCTCATGGGTCCCTGTACGGCCTCCCATTGCTGCTTTCTCCATCGCCACACTCTGCCATGTGCCACTTTCAGGTCTCCTCACACACTGCTGGTGTGTTGAATTTTTTGACATAGGGTGCTGGCAGATTACGGGCCTCCCATAGCTGCTGCCAGGCCCCTAATCTGCCATGGGCCCCTATATACCGCCTCCTCATGCTGCTGCCAAGTCCAGAGTCTGTCATGGGTCCCTGTACGGCCTCCCATTGCTGCTG
Source organism: Staurois parvus (assembly GCF_062004578.1). Classification (NCBI taxonomy): domain Eukaryota; kingdom Metazoa; phylum Chordata; class Amphibia; order Anura; family Ranidae; genus Staurois; species Staurois parvus. The sequence goes on from NW_028318157.1 coordinate 12,339,002, forward strand.
TCTCCATCGCCACACTCTGCCATGTGCCACTTTCAGGTCTCCTCACACACTGCTGGTGTGTAGAATTTTTTGACATAGGGTGCTGGCAGATTACGGGCCTCCCATAGCTGCTGCCAGGCCCCTAATCTGCCATGGGCCCCTATATACCGCCTCCTCATGCTGCTGCCAAGTCCAGAGTCTGTCATGGGTCCCTGTACGGCCTCCCATTGCTGCTGTCTCCATCGCCACACTCTGCCATGTGCCACTTTCAGGTCTCCTCACACTGCTGGTGTGTTGAATTTTTTGACATAGGGTGCTGGCAGATTACGGGCCTCCTATAGCTGCTGCCAGGCCCCTAATCTGCCATGGGCCCCTATATACCGCCTCCTCATGCTGCTGCCAAGTTCAGAGTCTGTCATGGGTCCCTGTACGGCCTCCCATTGCTGCTGTCTCCATCGCCACACTCTGCCATGTGCCACTTTCAGGTCTCCTCACACTGCTGGTGTGTTGAATTTTTTGACATAGGGTGCTGGCAGATTACGGGCCTCCTATAGCTGCTGCCAGGCCCCTAATCTGCCATAAGCCCCTATATACCGCCTCCTCATGCTGCTGCCAAGTCCAGAGTCTGTCATGGGTCCCTGTACGGCCTCCCATTGCTGCTGTCTCCATCGCCACACTCTGCCATGTGCCACTTTCAGGTCTCCTCACACACTGCTGGTGTGTTGAATTTTTTGACATAGGGTGCTGGCAGATTACGGGCCTCCTATAGCTGCTGCCAGGCCCCTAATCTGCCGTAGGCCCCTATATACCGCCTCCTCATGCTGCTGCCAGGTCCAGAGTCTCTCATGGGTCCCTGTACGGCCTCCCATTGCTGCTGTCTCCATCGCCACACTCTGCCATGTGCCACTTTCAGGTCTCCTCACACTGCTGGTGTGTTCCATTTTTTGTCATAGGGTGCTGGCAGATTATGGGCCTCCCATAACTGCTGCCAGGCCCCTAATCTGCCATGGGCCCCTATACCGACTCCTCATGCTGTGACGTTGCAACAAGGTGGAATTCAACCCTACATATGTTAGACCGCCTTTACGAACAGCAAAAGGCCATCACAGATTTCCTGATGTTAAAAGCAGATAAAGGTACTCCCTGTGTAACTTAGATGTCAGCCATTGGCAGCTCATGCGTGACACCTGCGCTTGCTCAGGCCCTTTGAGGAGGCCACGCTATTCGTGAGTCGGCAGGACTATGGGATGAACGACGTCATTCCTCTGTTGCACGTCCTGGAACAAATGCTGTTAACAATGGCTGGTCAGGGTGCGGTAGACGTGGCGCACAGATCTCAACGCCACATGGCCCCTGTGGGGGCAGGACTGGAAGAAGAGGAGGAGGTAGAGGAGGACATTGGTGCTCAGGAATTATTGAGTGAAATGGGTGGTTTTTCCACTCAGCGGACAGGAGTGGAGGAGCAGGAGCATCTGGTAGAGGAGGAGGAAGAGGAGACAGAGGACCTAGACGCACCGTGGCAGTATGCTGTGGAGATGGAGGCAGGGAGTCCCTCGCATTCCTTGGCACAAATGGCCCATAGCATGCTCGGTTGCTTGCGTAGCGACAGCCGAATAATAACCATCAGACAGAGGGATGACTTTTGGCTGTCCACCTTGTTGGACCCTCGCTACCGTTCAAAAATGGTGGCCTTTTTCACACCTGCTGAGAGGGAGGCCAAAATAACGTACTATAAAAAACACCTATGTAGTCAGCTGGTCTCTGCCTGTCTGCGCCAACGTCCATCCTCAGACACTGTGGGCCCTGTGCGCTCGTGTTCCGCTGCCATGGCAGCAGGGGAGGGGTGGGGTGGTAGGAGCAGTGGCAGCTCCACCAGCAGCGGCTGCCTCAGTCTGCAGTCGATGATGAGTAGCTTTCTTCACCAGCGCAGTGAGGAAACTACTAACCAGCCGCAGCAGCAGCAGCAGCATCAGGTGGACCTGGAGCAGGACCTCAAACAACAGGCTTAGGCCTACTTGGACAGCACCCTGCCAACCGAGGTAGACAATCCCCTTGACTACTGGGCAACGAAACTTGACCTTTGGCCCCAACTAGCTGAATTTGCCCTTGAAAGGCTGTCATGCCCGGCCAGTAGCGTGGCATCGGAGCGCGTGTTTAGTGCGGCAGGAGGTATTGCAACTCCGCGGAGGACACGACTGTCCACCCAAAGTGTGGAGAGACTCACGTTTGTGAAAATGAATCAGGCGTGGATTAGTCTGGATTTCAAACCACCAGTTCCTGACACAACTGACTAAATCCGCCATGAATCATGCCCCAAACATGTGCCACTTTCAGGTCTCCTCACACTGCTGGTGTGTTCCATTTTTTGTCATAGGGTGCTGGCAGATTACGGGCCTCCCATAGCTGCTGCCAGGCCCCTAATCTGCCATGGGCCCCTATACCGCCTCCTCATGCTGCTGCCAAGTCCAGAGTCTCTCATGGGTCCCTGTACGGCCTCCCATTGCTGCTGCCTCCATCGCCACACTCTGCCATGTGCCACTTTCAGGTCTCCTCACACTGCTGGTGTGTTCCATTTTTTGTCATAGGGTGCTGGCAGATTACGGGCCTCCCATAGCTGCTGCCAGGCCCCTAATCTGCCATGGGCCCCTATACCGCCTCCTCATGCTGCTGCCAGGTCCAGAGTCTCTCATGGGTCCCTGTACGGCCTCCCATTGCTGCTGTCTCCATCGCCACACTCTGCCATGTGCCACTTTCAGGTCTCCTCACACTGCTGGTGGGTTCCATTTTTTGTCATAGGGTGCTGGCAGATTACGGGCCTCCCATAGCTGCTGCCAGGCCCGTAATCTGCCATGGGCCCCCGTACCGACTCCTCATGCTGCTGCCAGGCCCGTAATCTGTCATGGGCCACTGTTGTCGCTTGTTGGCATATTCCGCTCGTTCAGATGCTCCTTCTCCTGCTACTCCTCTTCACGGATTCCGTCAGCAGTCTTTCTTGGAATCCGTTTCCAAGAGACAACAGTTTGCGAGCACGCACCCGACGGTGCAGAAGCTGAACGTCCTCCTGTCCAAGTTGCTGCTGCCAGGCTCGTAATCTGTCATGCGCCCCTGTACCGCCTCCTCATGCTGCTGCCAGGTCCAGAGTGTGTCATGGGCCCCCGTACCGACTCCTCATGCTGCTGCCAGGCCCGTAATCTGTCATGGGCCCCTGTACCGCCTCCCCATGCTGCTGCCAGGTCCAGAGTGTGTCATGGGTCCCTGTACGGCCTCCCATTGCTGCTGCCAGGCCCGTAATCTGCCATGGGCCCCTGTACCGACTCCTCATGCTGCTGCCAGGCCCGTAATCTGTCATGGGCCCCTGTACCGCCTCCTCATGCTGCTGCCAGGTCCAGAGTGTGTCATGGGTCCCTGTACGGCCTCCCATTGCTGCTGTCTCTATCGCCACACTCTGCCATGTGCCACTTTCAGGTCTCCTCACACTGCTGGTGGTTTCCATTTTTGTCATAGGGTGCTGTATGGCCTCCCATTGCTGCTGCCTCCACCGCCACACTGTGGCTCCACACTCTGGTTTTGGCCCCGTGACTGCCCAAATGAGTGAAGTGTGCGGTGATTCTAAGATCGACGGCACTCATCTGCATGTCATACTGACTGACAGTATTATTTCTCTTCCCCAGCAGACTCCAAGGGCATTTAAATTAAAGGTACAGTGTTCTGCACTAATATTAAGTCTCTCTGAAGCCTAGAAACACCCTTTTTTAAGTTAAATTCACAGCGAATTTATTCGACTCGAATCGAATATTGTCCACGAATTCGCCGAATCAGTCGAATCGAATTTTTCATTTCTTCGCTCATCTCTAATAATAATCTACGTATCCTAATAAAAAGTTTGAACAAGGAGAAAGCTCCAGCAAGGTCTGCCATGCACAAGACTGTTTATGGAGACTTTCCAGCACACGTATGCGGTCAGTAAGAGCCTTGACTTTAGTTTGGTGGATTTTTTTTGCTTGGGCCAACAGAGCCAATAGTTTACCTCGAATCATACACTTGTGAGTTTCCCATAGTGATATCCGAGAGTCATTTTCCTCAAAAAACACCTGTAGCCTAGAAGACAGGTTACAAACAGTCTCAGGATCTTTCAGGAGTGATGCATCCAGTCACCATATTTTGGTCTGCTTAACGTGTCAGAAAAAGACAGAGACATTGTGATAGGATGGTGATCCTTGAGAAGCATTGGCTCTATTGTAGCATATGTCAATAATGGGAGGTCGTGCTGCAAGAGAAAAAAGTAATTATTCTGGAATATTTATTATGAAGGGTCGAATAAAAGGTGTAACCTTTTTCTGTTAGAAAAAGTGTACGCCAAGTATTATGTAAAATTAAATTGTGGAAACTGCTCTTTAATCTGGCACAGTGCTCTGTAAGGAATTGATGTAGTGCCGGAGGAATCAACTAATGGGTTCAGTGGCACATTGAAATCTCCTCCAACTATTAGAATCCCAGTTTGAAAGGAGTGGAGTAGATCTCCAACAGTGCGAAAAAAAGAGACTTGGTGTTCGTTTTGGACTGTATACATTCACTAAAGTGATTGGTTTATGCACGTAGGTGTCCTTGAGAAAAAATATATTGACTGTCCGGATCAATAAGAATATGAGAAAGCTGAAAATGAGCATTTTTAGAGATCAAAACTGATACATCTTTAGTTTTAATCTGGGATTTTGTAGCGTGATACACCTGTGTGTAATATTTAATGATTTAGGAATAGACTCTGTTCTAAAAATTTTTCTTGAAGAAACAAGAAGTGAGCTTTATGTTTAGAGAGAAAAGAAAGGATTTTGGATCACTTTTCCGGCAAGTTGAGACCTTTGACATTAAGCGTTTTCAATTTCAAAGTTAGGGGATGGCTTCAGTTTTCCAAGTCATATCACAGTCAATACCTGTGCACTCAAAAACAAATCCCAAGAGTCATACTTTCGAGTTAGCTAGGAAATTTTGGTTTGCTGCATAAGGATCTGGAGCCCATGGAAGATGAGGCAAGAAAGAGAGGGAGAAAGAGAGAGAGAGAAGGAAAGAGGAAGAAAAAGAGATAAAAAGAAAAAGGGGGAAGGAGAGGGTAGGGGGGTGGGTAAAAGACGAGTAGAGAGGAGTGTACTAAGAAAAGATAGTATACCGGAGGTGGAAATAGAAATAATATTCCTCCTGGAGCTAAGAAAATAAAAAAAAAGTTCCAGACAGTCAGCAGTCACCACAGAAATGTGCTGTAGGGGGGTTGGGGAAAGACTACGTCAAACAAGAGGCTGCACAATTGGGGGATATGGATTGTAGTAGTGCGAGAAAGCAGACAATGCTGTAATCTAGAAAAGTTCCCAGCAAATATATCAACTTCTGGTTACTGAAACAATCTTTTCATTTAAACAGACAACTTAAATGTTCCCATAAAAGGAGATAAAAATTGGATTGTGTGTTATAAGGCTAAACGTGGCTGGTGTTGGCCTCCTGCAGTATGTAAGTATGACCTACACCCTGATGCGCTCCGCGAGAGCCTGAACAGAGCACCGCTGGGCAAGATCAAGCTAATCATCGCCCTTCCATTAATACATACACAGGACTTCATAAGTTTACATTTGGATCAAAGATGGCAAAGACTCTGTACTCGTTTTGCATTGCTAGATTCCTTGGGGGTTGAGAAACGCGAATGTTATTAATCCTTTTATCCTAAAATAAGTGTATTTTACTCGACCTGCTTTTATTAGGGTCCATTCACACTTCAGCATTCCGATGGGGTGCATTAGGTATCTGATGACAACCACTGACAAGGTATAAAGAGTAAATGCGAGCGCAATCACGTATTGATCTTATAAAAGCAGCTAGCATAAAAGGCAAACCTCAACACCTCAGAAGAATCAAATAAATAGTTATGCAGCGCTAAAGGTGTATAGCATGACAAAAAGGCAGTGAAAATAGGAACAATGACATAGCGATATTATGTCTATATATAACAACGTGATAAGAGTCCCACGGTAATATTATAAAGGTTCAATAAAGATTATATCCAAAGACTGTAGTAGGTGCTCCGTGACTTGTAATATAAGTGCCAGGATCTGGTAAGGTGATGCACTTACCAGAAATACATATAATATGAGCATTATATGTATAATCCTAATGATGAAGACATCTGGGTCTGGTCAGCGGCTGTGGTGTCATCTGGCTCAACAATGGACGCATAGGATGGAATCTTGCACTCGGGGTCACACTCCGCTCATCGACTCATCACACAACTTAGGATACTGGCTCTACACTCCCAAAAGGGCTCCACCTTGTGAGGCTCGCAGTAAGCAAGCCAGGACAAAGAATGGTGCTAATAGTGTAGTACCGTTTTTATTAAATTGTGTAACAAATCCAAAGTAAAAAATTAACTCACATAAAGGCCAAATAAGTGGCCTTCCTGGTGGCCATGTACAGCTAGGTGTCAAAACTGGAGGGCTCTGCTGACGCATTTCGTGCGAACAAGCACTTTCTCAAACCACTGACATGCATTGCAAGAAGGCAGCCCCGTTATTATGAATGAGCTACCAACACACTGCAATGAATGAAACACATGCAAGTTGTGACAATGCAAGTGCAAATGGATCTGCAGGCTAAACGCAGTAGTACGTCCAGTACACTGCTTTTATAGTTCTATCCACTAAGGTATGAAGTGGCAAGAGTGCAAGTCACTGCAAGCAATCAACTGTATATGCTTTACCAAGTTTTTAGAATATTACAACATGCAAAACTAACTCTACAATAGAGTCGTAGTTGCTGGAAACATATCCATGTTAACATTGTGATTTCTGGTCTTGAAATTATTTTTTGTTTTATATTACAAACAGATACTTCACAATCCTAAGTATGTCAGGCAAAATTAAATCTGTACAAGATATCTCTACTGTTCTTAGGATATAATGAGAAATAACAGACAGGTACAGAGCACTTTCCTTATGTAGCTGTAGGCATAACAGTACAAATTTCAGATTAACAATTACATAGTTAGTCTGGCTGAAAAAAGAGAAAAGTCCATCCAGTTCAACCATTAAAAAAAAATGTATATATACATATAATCCTGGTTGATCCAGAGGAAGGAAAAAAAACCCAGCAAAGCATGATTCAATTTGCTCCTGCGGGGAAAAAAATTCCTTCCTGATCTTCTGAGAGGCAATTGGATATTCCCTGGATCTATAAATGTTAGTATACAGTTATATTTTGTGTATCTAAGAAAGAATCCAGGCCTTTTTTAAAGCAATCCACTGAGTTGCCCAGAACTAACTCCTGAGGGAGTCTATTCCACATTTTAACAGCTCTCACTGTGAAGAAGCCTTTCCATGTTTGGAGATTAAATTTCTTTTCCTCCAGACATAAAAAGTGCCCCCTTGTCCTCTGTGATGACCTCAGGGCGAATGACACTGCACTGAGTTCACTATATGAACCACTGATGTATTTATATATGTTAATCATATCTCCCCCTTAATCTCCTCTTCTCAAGAGAGAATAAATTCAGTTCCTCTAATCTTTCCTCATAGCTGATCTCCTCCATGCCTCTTATCAGTTTGGTTGTCCTTCTCTGTACTTTCTCCAGTTCCCCAATGTTCTTTTTGTGAATTGGTGCCCAAAACTGAACTGCATATTCCAGATGAGGTATTACTAATAATTTGTACAGGGGTAATATGATCTCTCTCTCTCTCTCTCTCTCTCTGGAGTGTATACCTCTTTTAATACAAGAGAGGATTTTGCTCACTGTAGAAACTGCAGCTTGGCATTGCATGCCATTATTAAGCTTGCGATCTACCAGAACTCCGAGATCCTTCTCCACCATTGATTCCCCCAGTTGTACTTCCTCTAGTATGTATGATGCATGCATATTCTTAGCGCCCAAGTGCATAACCATTACGTTAAACCTCATTTGCCACATAGTTGCCACATAGTTGCTTGCCACATTGAGGTTGGCTTGTAAGTTGAAGACATCCTGTAAGGACGTTATTCCACTGCACAGCTTGGTGTTATCTGCAAAGACTAAAATGGGATTTTTAATCTCAGACCCTACATCATTTATAAATATATTAAGAAGTAAGGGTCCCAACGCTGAACCTTGGGGTACACCACTGACAACCCTAGACCATGCAGAGTATGAATCATTATAACCACTACTCTTTGAATATGATTTTTTAGCCAGTTTTCTATCCATTTACGGATTTTTTCGAAGACTGTAGACTTTACCTTACACATTAGCCGTGTGTGGGGAACTGTGTCAAATGCTTTTGCAAAATCCAAGTATACCACGTTCACAGTCATCCCTCTGTCCAAGGGTTTGCTCACCTCCTCATAAAAAGAAATCAGATTTGTTTGACAACTTCTGTCTTTCATGAATCAATGCTGTCTGTTGCTTAAAATATTTATTTCCAGCAAGAATTCATCTATGTGGTCTTTTATTAAACTCTCCAGTATCTTCCCAACTATAGAAATTAAACTAACAGGTCTATAATTACTTGGTAAAGATTTTGACCCCTTTTTAAATACTGGCACCACATTGGCCTTACGCCAATCCAGTGGTACTAGTGCCAGTCATTAAAGAGTTCCTAAAAATTTGAAACAATGGCTTTGAAATGACAAAACTCAATTCTTTAAGGACCCATGGGTGTATGCCATCCTGTCCAGGTGCTTTATTCACCTTTATTCTGTCTAAATATTTTTGGATCATATCAATTGTGAGCCAATGTGGATCATTTGGAGCTGTGTAAATGCCATGCCCATTATGGACAAGAGCTCCCCCATGCTCCTTTGCATACACAGAGCTGAAGAGCTGAGCAGCCGGCCCGGTGTTCTGACATGGTGGCGGCGACGGAAATACTGGACCGGCCGCTCCATATTCGCTCCATAAGATACACTGACATTTTCCCCCCTTTTTTGGGGGGAAAAAAGTGCGTCTTATTCAGCGAAAAATACGGTATTTTGCAGTGTGTTCACATACAGTCTTTTTGAAGAACTCCCATTTCTGTGTTGTGTTCATCGATGCCAATATTCCCTCACAGTCTAAGTCTTAGAGAGCAGCTCTCAGCCTTGGAAAATTAGCTCTTTTAAAATTGAGCATTTTTTTTTTCCTGTATGTGATCGCTGTTTACAGCTAACAATAAATGAAATCATCTTATGGTCACTGCTACCCAGATGTTCTTTTATATGGACATTCATAATAAGCTCTGCATGGTTTGAGATTACCAGGTCCAGCAGAGCATCATTCCTAGTAGGGCCTCTATGGACTGTACTATAAAATTGTCCTGCAGTAGCTTTAAAAATGTTTGCCCCTTAACTGTTCCTGCAGTACAATTACTCCAGTCAATTTCCAGGTAGTTAAAATCCCCCGTTATTATCACTGTCCTAGCCCTTGCAGCCCTTTCGATCTTTTTATATATTATAAAATATATGGAAAATATTTTTTAAAATATATATTTTTAAATATATTCTTCTGATTGTTTTAACATATAAAAAAAGTCATTTCAGCATATATTTTTACATATATTTGTAAATGCATTCCAAAAATGTAGATTTGTATTTTTAAAGACATACAGTATATTTGACATGGATTTTTAAAAATATTTTTCATATATATATTTATTTATTTATTTTTTGAAATATATATTGAATATGGCAAAAATTGTAGCATTTCAAATACATGGATATTTGGAAAGAATATTTTTCATATATATTTAAAATATATTTTACTTCCATGTGGGTCTATCTACAGTGAGGGTACGTCTGCTCCTCCATCTGGAGAGCATAAAGTATAAAATCATTTTGCAAAGAACACCCAATCAAAAAAAAATGTTGCTTGAATATGATTGGACGATTGAAGAATAATGTTTCTTAAACATTTTCTATGCAATGCATTTGTGAGCACATACAGAATGATGAAATCAACACAATTATACCTCATTAACTAGGATAAGTGAATTTCTTTTTGAAAAGTACATTTTCACTTAGCTAAGTGAATGAGATGAAGTTGTACTGTTCATTTGCAGGCAAAACTCCTGTTTTTTTTATTTGCCTTTTGGATGTTTGCCACCTGAAATTACTGTTTTTCTTTTACTCCATTCACAAAGATAAGTGAAAATTCATTATAAAAGTGAGCATCCTCTACTTTCTTAGTGGATTATGGTTATCGAGAGCATAATTAACTGATGGATAAAAAGAATTCTAAAACAAAAAAAAAACACAAGGTGCGCCCAACAATATAACACACCCTCTTAATAAACACTAAGTTTGTTTCTTTGTTACATACAGATGTATATGGTTACATACAGTAGTTCAATGGAAGACACCTGTAATCAGTGGGCTCCACCTATCAGTGCTGTACTCCATACAACAAATAATATTCTTATAATTTTCAATTTTATGCCACACATATGTAACTTACCTTATTTTTATAGCATTAGAGATCCTCTATATGCACAACTCCTCTCTCTCCTACTTTATAAACATAGCATTGGTACTCACCCATGTGATAGGTAACTGTAGGAAAATGTTTGCCAAACTTCTCCTACCTTAGTTTCCGCATCATCATCAACCTGACAATGAAGGAGCAGCAGCAGACTGATAAGGTCATTCTTATGTGCTCCCCTCCTGTATTCATGTTCCAAGTGTTACATTTAATCCTAAAATGAATTAGATTGTGGGAAGCTAACATAGAATAATATTCTCTTATCCATACTAGCAATAATATATTTGGTTTCCATGAATGTGTAATAGCAGTATTCCATTTTAGATCCATTCCTGTTACATGGTCTGTAAAAGTGGCATTACTGGGAGTTTACCGGAGATTTTTTTTACTCCTCCGTAATAAGTGCCACAGAAGTACAAAAAGCATTGTTACTTCTATTTACTCCTAAATATAACATGCAAATAAATAACAAATACTGTATAAGGAAAAAAATAGCTGACACATGACACCATCACATTTACACTACAATATTACCACAATAAAATATGCAATGGACCAGTCCTTGTATTTGCACAAGGTTTGTTTAAAAATAATAATTAACGTCCCATGTAGTTTTAAGATTTCTACAAAACAGATGCTGCTCACAGTTCACTATTAAAAACTCAAGCATTAAGAATTTAGGTGTCACCAATTCTTCACAAAACTTGTATTTTTTCCATATGTGGTGAAACAAATCTGTCCCAGTGTTAAATATATGTGTTATTTTTGGACAATTTTCCTTTTGTGTTTATGCATCATTTTTATCTGTCAGGATTTTTTTTTACCCAAGATTCACAGAGCATTTACCTAAATGCATAAATTTTTAATATGTTTTGTGGGAAAATAGGTAAAAGTTGTGTATCTGTGTGAATCTTGTGTAAAAATATTGATAAATAGACCACATACAGTCATTTTTTAACCAGTTCCCGCCCGGCCTATGGCCAGATGGCAGCCGGGCGAGCACCTTGTCCCTCCGGGTGGACGCCATATGGCGTCCTTTCAGGCATGCACAGTTTACCTGCCAGCAGAGCCGCGCAGCGGCCCGAGGTGTCTGAAGTACACGGCCACGGCCGATGACAGATCTGTGTACTGGCCCCTTTGTTAGTACCATGTGACCTGCTGTGACCAATCACAGCAGGTCACATGACAATTGTATACAATGGATGGCTTCCTTTCATGCCATCCATTGTATACAAGTGTGGCTAGCTTTGGTCAAAGCGATCACATGCACAAGCTGGGCCAATCACAGCCCAGCTGTGTCATGTGATTAGATGTGGCCAAATCACAGCTAAGCACAAAAAAACCCCTGAATGAACCGATTTCATTCAGGTAAATGCTTGCTTATAGCAAAGTAATTCTTTGCTATAAGCAAACTGTGTAAAAAAAAAAAAAATACTGATCACTTCCCCAAAGTAGTACAATGTTACTATGGTAACAGTATACTACTGTGGTCATAGATAAATATGAAAAAATAATCTTAAAGAAAAGAGAAAAAATTTATTAAAAAATAATCAAAAATAAAAAAAAAATAAAAAACAAAATTACTGGAATCAATGCTGGTATTAGCAGGCCAGCAATAAACAGTGTAGAAAAACTTTTTTTTTTCGTACTGTCACCAGTTAGTGTTCCTGATCACTGTCATGCCAGTTATATGATGGTGCTGTACTGCACTGGTGACAGTATGTAAAAAAAAAATAGTGAAAATCATTTTTTTATTTCTTCATTTCCGAAAAATTAGGAAAAAAAAATTACAACTTCAAAAAACTTGCCATGCCTCTTATGAAATACGTCGGACTGTCTACTTTGCAAAAAGGGGTCATTTGGGAGTTATCTGTACTGTTCTGACATTCTTGGACCTCAAGAAATTAGATTGGCTGTCAGTCTTCAGGATTGATCAATATTCAGATCTATACCATAGTTTGTGAACTCTATAACTTTCCTACAGACTAAATAATAAATACTAATTTGGGTTATTTTCACCAAAGACATGTAGTAGAATACATGTTGGCCTAAATTTATGAAGAACAATTATTTATTTGCAAACTTTTATAACAGAAACAAAGAAAAACGTGTTTTTTTTCAAAATGTTTGGTATTTTTTTGTTATATAAGCAAAAAATAAAAACCCCAGCGGTGATTAAATACCACCAAAAGAAAGCTCTAGTTGTGTGAAGAAAATTATAACATTTTAGTTTGGGTACAGGGTTGTATGACCGCGCAATTGTCATTCAAAACGTGAAAGCGCTGCAACCTGAAAATTGGCCTGGGCAGGAAGAGCCCGGTATGGAAGTGGTTGATCACCTCAGTGATAGCATTTATTTTTTACACATGTTACTAAGACAATGCTCAACAAGTGCATACATTCTTCTATGTATCAAAAACCATTGGCTGACACTTTTCTTCTGTTTTATCAAAGACGGGCTTACTGGACTGTGTGTCCATTTGAGATTTGAGTGGGACTGGGTATTGATCTAATGTTTTCAGACTAGAGGCTTTCTTTCCTTTACAGTTGATGCATTGTAATTACAATAATAATATAAAAAAGATAGGGGCATGTGGCTGGTGTATAAAATACTTTACCATGTATAAATAAATGAACATTTTAATAAACTTATTTGGCACATAATTAAGTCTACAAGATTAAAGATACAGTTATAATGGATGGGTGGATTACAGAGGCTGGACATGGTGAATGTAGCCCCACAGGGGCTAGCAGGTGAATTAGCAGTCCAAAGACTGGAAACAACAGTGTAAATCAGCCAAGGATTTCACAGAAAGTACAGGTGAAACTCGAAAAAATTAGAATATAGTGCAAAAGTTAATTTATTTCAGTAATGCAACTTGAAAGGTGAAACTAATATATGAGATAGACTCATTACATGCAAAGCAAGATAGTTCAAGCTGTGATTTGTCATAATTGTGATGATTATGGCTTACAGCTCATGAAAACCCCAAATCCACAATCTCAGAAAATTAGAATTTTGTGAAAAGGTGCAATATTCTAGGCTCAAAGTGTCCCACTCTAATCAGCTAATTAAGCCATAACACCTGCAAAGGGTTCCTGAGCCTTTAAATGGTCTTGCAGTCTGGTTCAGTAGAAATCACCATCATTGACACCCTCCATAAGGAGGGAAAGCCTCAAAAGGTAATTGCAAAAGAAGTTGGATGTTCCCAAAGTGCTGTATCAAATCACATTAATAGAACGTTATGTGGAAGGGAAAAGTGTGGAAGAAAAAGGTGCACAAGCAGCAGGGATGACCGCAGCCTGGAGAGGATTGTCAGGAAAAGGCCATTCAAAAGTGTTGGGGACTTTTACAAGGAGTGAACTGAGGCTGGAGCCAGTGCATCAAGAGCCACCACACACAGACAGATCCTGGACATGGGGTTCAAATGTCGTATTCCTCTTGTTAAGCCACTCCTGAACAACAAACAGCGTCAGAAGCGTCTTACCTGGGTTAAAGAAAAACAAAGTCCTCTTTTCTTATGAGAGCAACTTTTGCATCTCATTTGGAAACCAAGGAGCCAGAGTATGGAGGAAGAATGGAGAGGCACACACTGCAAGATGCTTGAAGTCCAGTGTGAAGTTTCTACAGTCTGTGTTGATTTGGGGAGCCATGTCATCTGCTGGTGTTGGTCCACTGTGCTTCATTAAGTCCAGGGTCAACACAGCTGTCTACCAGGAGATTTTGGAGCACTTCATGCTTCCTTCCGCAGACGATCTTTATGGGGATGCTGACTTCATTTTCCAGCAGGACTTGGCACCTGCCCACACTGCCAAAAGCACCAAAACCTGGTTCAATGACTGTGGGATTACTGTGCTTGATTGGCCAGCAAACTCGCCTGACCTGAACCCCATAGAGAATCTATGGGGCATTGCCAAGAGAAAGATGAGAGACCGAACAATGCAGAAGAGCTGAAGGCCGCTATTGAAGCATCCTGGTCTTCCATAACACCTCAGCAGTGCCACAGGCTGATAGCTTCCATGCCACGCGCATTGAGGCAGTAATTGCTGCAAAAGGGGCCCAAACCAAGTACTGAGTACATATGCATACTTATACTTTTCAAAGGTCCGATATTGTTCTATGTACAATCCTTGTTTTATTGATTGCATGTAATATTCTAATTTTCTGAGATTGTGGATTTGGGGTTTTCATGAGCGGTAAGCCATAATCATTACAATTATGACAAATCATGGCTTAAACGATCTTGCTTTGCATGTAACGAGTCTATCTCATATATTAGTTTCACCTTTTAAGTTGCATTACTGAAATAAATGTACTTTTGCACGATATTCTAATTTTTTGAGTTTCACCTGTAGTAGATAAGCATGGGTCATAGAGAGTGTAGAGAAGTCATGGGGAAGAAACAAAGACTGTTTTTAGGGGAAAAAAGATAGAAGCAATAAACCCAAAACAGAGACTTTATAAACACATAGTAAAGCAAGGTGAAGACAGATTAAGTTCAATTAGGATCAAGATAGACAAAGACTGCAACAAAGGTCCAACCAAAATAACAGCAAAGGATTGAGCTCACAAACCAAAAAAAAAATTCTGTGAGCACCAAATCATAAGGTGAAGTAGGTCACCCTTAAAAGCTTTTGGTGTAAAGCTATTAGTATTAATAATAAGGCTTCAGCCTGTGTAGATCATTCGGATATCTTGCTGAAAATCATTCATAGCTGGTATTTAATCCATTATAGAGTGTTGAAAATGTTTCCACCTACTTCCTCAATGTGTTGGAGATGTTATAATCAGATTGGTAATTTATTCCATATTCTATGGAACTAGAAAAAATTACTTTATTTTTGGAAATCAATTTTTGTATTCCTTTCACTACAACTCTCCAAAGCCATGACGATTCTAAGATTTTAAGCTGGGGCTTAGAAATGTATCCTACACACCACAGAACAGTAGTGGCCCATGTGCTATTTTGCTGCTCACACTAACAAGTCCATGGAAATCCTCTGAAGCTACAAATTTAGCCAAAGTCATTAACCACTTGCCCTCCAGAGGATTTACCTCCCCTTCCTAACCAGGCCATTTTTTGCCATACGGCACTGCATTATGTTAACTGACAATTGTGCAGTCATGCAGAGAAATACACAGCAGCATGTCTTTACTGACAGGAGAGAGACCTGTGTTGTTTACACACAGGTCTCTCCCCTGTCAGTTTCCTCTGATGATTGCCAAGTGCCAGTCAGGAATCGCTGGCCAGGACCTTGTGATTGACATCCCTAGCCACCATTGGCTCCCACTGTATTTCTGACTTCCCTGCCAACATCAGAGATGGAGGTATGATAGACACCAGCTCTGGAGTTGTTAAACTCGGTCTACACTTGGCCATGCACAAAATCATCACAGTCTAGTGTTGGAGTTTGCTATTGAATGTCATCTCCACTAATCTCTATGATGGACTTCTTTTCTGGCCAATAGGAACATAAAGAAAGAAGGAAAGGGTGGGATGCTGCAATGTTAAGGAGTGGCAAAGCTTTTCCCAGCAAAAAAGCCTGGACTTATAGAATGGAAGGTTTTTACAGGCTGTTGCAGGTATGAATGCTTCCAATGTTACTGTTTAAAAGAAAAAAAATAAAACAATTACCTATGCCTACTTACTAATACTTTCCACATGTAATAGTTTTATTTAACACCTTTCCCTCAAAATGTTACTTTATAATAAAAATGAGAACATTTGAGAATCCTAACTGAAATTGATCAAACATTTGTTAATTTTTTGTGTCTGCCATAAAAAAATGTAGATATGGTATAGTGCTAAGTTTGATTACATTTAGTCACCAAAAGGAAATGTGTTCTGTGAAACCAAGAGTGTCTTCTATGAGCTATATTAAATGCTTATTTTATCCCACAGTTTTTTTTGTTTGTGTGCTTGGTTGATATATACAGTGGGGATCGAAAGTTTGGGCACCCCAGCTAAAAATTTGTATTAATGTGCATAAAGAAGCCAAGAAAAGATGGAAAAATCTCCAAAAGGCATCAAATTACAGATTAGACATTCTTATAATATGTCAACAAAAGTTAGATTTTATTTCCATCATTTACACTTTCAAAATAACAGAAAACAAAAAAATGGCGTCTGCAAAAGTTTGGGCACCCTGCAGAATTTATAGCATGCACTGCCCCCTTTGCCAAGTTGAGACCTGCCAGTGTCATGGATTGTTCTCAATCATCATCTGGGAAGAGCAGGTGATGTCAATCTCAAAGGTTTTAAATGCCCAGACTCATCTGGCCTTGCCCCAACAATCAGCACCATGGGTTCTTCTAAGCAGTTGTCTAGAAAACTGAAACTGAAAATAGTTGACGCTCACAAAGCTGGAGAAGGCTATAAGAAGATAGCAAAGCGTTTTCAGATGTCAATATCCTCTGTTCGGAATGTAATTAAGAAATGGCAGTCATCAGGAACAGTGGAAGTTAAAGCAAGATCTGGAAGACCAAGAAAAATATCAGACAGAACGGATTGTGAGAAAAACAATTCAAAACCCACGTTTGACTGCATGATCCCTCCAGAAATATCTGGCAGACACTGGAGTTGTGGTACACTATTCCACTATAAAGAGATACTTGTACAAATATGGTCTTCATGGAAGAGTCATCAGAAGAAAACCTCTTCTACGTCCTCACCACAAAAATCATCGTTTGAACTTTGCAAATTAACATATAGACAAGCCTGATGCATTTTGGAAATACAAATTTTTAGCTGGGGTGCCCAAACTTTCGATCCCCACTGTATATAGTACCGAGTACTTTTCAAGTATGTAACTGCACTGACAGTTCAACAAATCAACTTTGATTTTCTTCACAGCGTTTTTTGCAAACAAGTTCAACAAATTCATGTTATACATGTTTGGATAAAACATGCACGCATATTTCCTAAAAATTCCTTCAGCTACCACTTCTAATGTTATATTTGTTTTGCAGCGTATTAATGCAATTACACTATTGCTGATGATCACTTTGTGAATAGCTTTCTTGATTGCATAGCTGCCACAAGTCATACACTGCTTATTTTCATTAAGGGGAAATCATAGTGGTTTGTTTTGTGTGCAATTCCAAGCAGCCATCCTTGCCTTGATTAGAATTCTTGATTTCTTGAAATGATACCTGCTAACAAGACAACACCTAACGTTAGAAATGTTAATGCTATTTATGGTAAAGCAGGACCCTGGCAAAGTGAATTGATTTTATTATGTGATTGATGATTGACACTGTTATCTTAATTAGAATTTTCTCATTTATTTAATTTAGATAGAATTATGCTCATTCTGTGGTGAAAGACAGAATATATTTACTTTTAATCCAACTTTTTTCACATTAGCATCATAGAAATAGAGATAACTCTGGAACATGATTAACTAGCAATTTTTACCCAACAAAGCAAATAATACCCCAGTGGGAAGGTAGAGTGTTTAAAAGAAAAAAAAATATTTCATACTTTATCTTATGTATGGATAAATCAGGAGAACTTAATTATTAAAGTTTATTAAACAGTATACATTTTTAGGACATTTATTCTACATTTTGCATTTAAGTTTTCACTGTAAAATACTTTTTGCTTTTAGCTTCCCCTTCCCCAGGACATATAATAATTTATTTGTAAGCATCAATGACATAATGGGGTTGATTTACTAAAGGGATAGGGCATGTTCACCTCAAAGTGATTTTTTCCTTTTGCTTAGTGAATGAAGTGAAACAAAGTGAAAATTCACTTTGCAAAGAGTACCCAATAAGGTATAAGCAGGGGTGGACTGACCATTAGGGCACCTGGGCACTGCCCGAGGGCCCGGGGTCAGTAGGGGGGCTCCATAAGATGCCCCTGGTACCTTTCATAGGCTTTTGTGGGTGTGGTTTGAGTGTGGGCAAGGACACAGGGGCCCCATGATTTCCTATTGCCCAGGGGCCCCATGAGTTGTCAGTCAGCCCCTGGGTATGAGGGAAATTAAAAGAACAATATTTTTACCAGCACATGATTAGATGATTGAAGCCAGCATGAATTCAACTCCCTTACTAAGCAAAGTGATTTTTTGCTTTGCAAAGTGATTTTTCTTTTAGTTTAGTGAAAGTTGCCCAGCACTGCTTTCAGCTCAAAACTTTCGAGAAATTGTCTTTTGATAACCAAAATAGCCATTCCACCAAGGTGGAAATAATGTTATATTATTAAAGTATAGGTAAAACTTTTTTTTCCATTTTGGATATAGCAAGGGAGGGTTATAACCCCTGTCAACTTTTTTTTCTCCATCTGTGTCCTATTGCAAAGATTTCCCTTCACTTCCTGTCCCATAGTCAAACAGGAAGTGAGAGTAAATCCCTGAAAACTAAGGGAATTCCTTAGGGTCCCTCAGGTCACTAAAACTAGCATTGCCATTGGACGATATCCCCTCTATTTCTTTTCTGGGGACAACCCAAAATTCAGGATTTTCTTTTAGTTTCACTTTCAATGACAATAGTAAACAGGACAAATAGAGAGGTTGAATCTCCACAGCGGTGGCACAGACAGCAATAAAAACTGACAGGTGTTCTAATCCCTCTCCATTCTGTCAAACTAAAAAAAGTTTTGCCTTTGGACAGAGTAGGAGATAGTAAGACAGATTGGGGTAGGGAGTTCCATAGGATGGGAGAGTCTCATTAAAATTCCTGGAGGTGAGCATAGGAGGAGGTGACAAGGGAACTTGATATCAGGAGGTCTTGAGAGGAACAAAGAGAATGATTTGGTTGGTATTTTGAAACTAGATTAAGATGTAACCGGGGGCTGAGTTGTTAATAGCTTTGTAAGTTGCTGGTAGTATTTTAAATTTAATTTGATGGGTGTGTGGGAACCAGTGGAGGGATTGGCAGAGAGAAGTAGCAGTTGGCAAGGTGGATGAGTCTGGCAGCAGCATTTATGATGGACTGAAGAGGGGATAGTAAATATAGTGAAGAGGGGATATGTAAAGTTAAGTCAATGAGGAGGTAGTTGCAGTAGTCGAGAGGTGACCATTGAGTTAATTAGAAGCTTTGTGGTGTCATTGAATAGGACTGGGTATATTTTGGAGATGTTGGGTAGGTTGAGGTGGCAAGCTTTGGACAGTGATTGGATGTGGATCAAAAAGAATAGAGTCCAGGATAACACATAATGCCTGTACTTGTGCCATTGATCTTAACAGAGTAGTCGGAGGAAGAGGCACAAGGGGGAGGAAATATTATGAGCTTGGTTTTGTATTGAGTTTTATTGAGTTTGAGGAAGTGGTGTGACATCTAAACTGATAAGTCTGTTAGTAAATTTGTAATACATGTGGAGACTGGTTTCAGTGAGATGAGGGGTGAGAGATAGATTTGGGTGTCATCAGTGTAGAAATGGTATATGAAGCAAGGAGGACATAAACTAACCAAGAGAGGAGGTGTAGAACAAGAATAGAAGTGGTTCAAAAATAGAACCTTGGGAGACCCTGACAGAAAAATTTTGAAAAGAGAAGGAAGTAAAATTGCAAGTGACACTGAAAGGGGCGGTGGGATAGATAGTATGAGAACCAGTGAAGAGTACAGTCACTAGAGACAAACAGAGTGGAGGATTTTGAGGATGGGGTGGCCTACTTTGTCAAAGGCAGCATAGAGGTCCAGGAGTAGGAGTACAGGATAGTGTCCATTGGTTTTTGCCATTAGTATATCGTTTGTGAGTTTTAGGAGAGCAGTTTCTGTGGAGTGTTGAGGAATAAATCCAGACTGAAGGTGATCAAGAAGGTTGTCCTCAGTGAGATGGCTGATAAGTTGGTTGTAGACTAGACTTTTAAGGAGTTTGGAGGAAAAGGGGAGCAAGGGAATTGGGGCATAGGTTTTTGGATTGTTGGGGTCCAATAAGGACTTTTTAAGTATGGGAGTGACTATGTGAGTTAGAAAGTGGAGGATAGAGCCAGAGGTTGACCATAGTATTTGGAAGGAAACAGTGTCCAGGGGGCAAGTAGTTAGGTGTTTAGCATCCTTGTTTATGGTAATGGTATTGAATGAGAGGGGTAATGATTATACCTGTGGACATGGAGTGTTAAGTGGGGGAGGTATCTGCACAGTGGAGATCTCCTCATGAATTGTATCAATCTTATTTTTAAAGTGATTAGTGATCTCCTGGGCAGCGAGTGAGTTAGTGGGTGGAGATAGTGGAGGACAAGTGGAAAGCTGAAGGTAGAGAAGAGTTGATGTCGACTGGAAGAGAAGTTTTAAATGAGAGTGATAAAATAGGTCTGCTTGGCAATGTGGAGAAGAAATTGTATTTTTGGAGGACAGGTTTATATTGGTTGAAATCTTTCTGAGACTTAGTTTTACACCATAGATGCTCAAGAATGTGGCTATGTTTTTTAGACTTCTTTCATCTGTCATCTGTTTGCCAAGGCCTGATTCTGTGTGTAGTGAGGCGGATGCGCATGTCTAGGGGAAGATGTCAGTGGACTGTTGTTTGTCATAGAGGTTGTCAGTAGCAGAGTAGAGAAGAGAAAGGTTAAGTTAGCAAAGGTTTCTACAGGTAATTGTTAGGCGGTTGCAGGGAGAAAAGGTGGAAGACAGGAACAAAGTGAAACTTATAAGGTGATGATCAGAGAGAGGAAAAGGATTGTTGGAGAGGTTAAACATAGTGCAAACAAGATCAAGGGTTCTGCCATCAGAGTGAGTAGAAACATGAATCCATTGTTTCAAGTCAAAAGAGAAGGTTAGACTGAGAAGTTTAAAAGTAGCAGCAGTGTAAATATTAACAGGGATGTTGAAGTCATCGAGAACTATTGTGGGGATTTTAGAAGAGAGAAAGTAGAGTAGCAGAAGAGTCATCAAGGAAGGCTAATACTGGTTGAAAGGGCTGGTAGATCACAGCAATTCTTAAAGAAACTGGAGAAAATAGACAATGTGCCCCAATTGAGGAGAGTGTCAGAGAGGAAGGTAGGTGAAGTAGCTGAAAGGTGATATTTGGAGCTAGAAGAATTCCCACTTCAGCTCCCTTCACCTCCCTTCTGTCCACTGGGTATGGGTCAGGAGTCCAGAGATGACCACCATGAGAGAGGGAAGCAGGAAAAGCAGTGTAGGACTCATGGAGCTAGGTTTCAGTAATGACAAGAATATTAAAGGAGTTAGTGATAAAGAAGTCTTGGAGAGTGGAGAGTTTTTTACAGACAGAGCGGGCAGTCCAAAGGACACAAGAGAAGGGGAGGCTGGGTCTGGCAAGAAGGAGAATGGAAACAAAATTGTGTGGATTGTGTCTGCTGCCAAAGGATGTGGGGGGATGAGAGCATTAGGTGCAGTTAAATGATGGAGGCCCAGGGTTTGGTGATACATCTCCAAAGGTTAGGAGTAGCAGAAAGGTGAGGGAGATAATACAGTATGTGAGTGTGATTTATATGAAGAGACATGCTACAACATCCTGCAGCATATGACTTATTCACAAAAAGCAGAAACTGGCAATAGATTGGGTGTATGAATCAAAATTGGGCCCAACATACTTTCAGGTACTGATTTGTTAAGGAACAGTTTTCATCTTAACCATATTCACTTCAAAAACCCAATCATTTCCAGGGGAATTTTTTCCTAGTTCCTTTTAAACCTTTGCAGGTAAAAATTATTCCCTTAGTTACATCAGTACTAAAATGTTTTTATTTTTGGAAGGAAGGGTTAGTTTTTGTATATGGTTATTTATGTTCACAGTTTAAAAGCTCGTGAATCAGTGGGGCACATGTGCAACAAAGATGATGGAAAGGATCTAGCCATGCTCCATATCACCCACACACATAAGTTCAAATACTACCTATTGCACAATGTTTCACAATACTCTAGATCGAAAACTACACTGACTGATTATAGTGGGATCCCCTTCAGGCCTAAGTCCTAATATGCCTCTTGAGAATTGACACAGAACACCTGGATTTATCTTCCATAATAGTCTTCCTTTCCAGCCCTAGCTTTACATGGTAGGCAAACTACGTTTAAAACTAAATTACAAACTGAACTAGCCCCTTCTATCAATAAGCTTACTAAACACCTAACCAAAGAAATAAGAAAGCTTGGTGTCAGAATGGATATGTTTGAAAAAAGGTTGATGATTCAATAACAGTTACCAGCTTCCACGAACAGGATCTTGGACTAGAAAAATCAAACACTTACAGATTTTATGCACTCATATTTTATCAAACTCAAGAATACTGAAAAGAAGCGTATAGGGGAAATCCCATGATACAAGGTATCCATAAGAGTATTGAAGTTATCATTTAAAGAATTGCCACTCTTTTTTCAGGGCTGTTCCCCTCACTGTCAAATGAGAGGCTGGAAATAAACTGGGTGAATAGAGCACATAACCGATCCTGGTGCTACACAAATGAATGATAGCTCCATGGTCTTTCATCAGCTTGTGACATGGGGTAGTTAGCTCTCATAGTAGATACGTTTTTTTAGTGAGTCCATGACAGACAGGGACTATTTTTAAGGGCTTGATAGCCAACTTTTATTTAAAAGAAAGCAAAAGTTCACAAACATGTGTAAAACAGCAGTGCAGCGCTATCTATAAAATCTAGAATGAAAACATAAATGTGTCCATCAGAAAGTCCAATCAGATGGTGTAGATAAAATGGAAAAAGGTGACAGTCCATGAGGATCCCAAATGAATAAACCTTGACTGATGGTGTTCGAAAAGAAAGGACACACAAGGGAAGAACCTCCATTTCCAAACAAAACAAATTGCACCTTACCCTATGTTTTGACCGCCCAACTGGGAACAATCAAAAAGTTCAGTAAGGATAACACCATAGATCGCCACGACAGAACTTGCAACTTTTTTCCAATGGCATCACTCTTAATGGACAAACCAGCTCCAACTATGTAGATATCAATGATCCAGGTCAAAAGGAAAAAAAAAACATATCATAGTGTAGTATGATTGTACAAAAAGAATTTTAATCCAAGTGCACTCACAAAGAAAAAGGTTTAAAAGAGGGCAGTCAGATTTACTGCAATGTTGTTTCCAACCAACAAGATCCACATGTGATGATGTCACACTCTGTAACTCCTTTTTACATGTTTCATCATCAATGACATCATCAGGGGCATGTCAGGTTTATTCATAGGGGATCCTCACAGTCTGTCATCTTTTTTCCATTTTATCTACTGTACATTATTTGATTGGACTTTTACTTGCACTTTATGATGAGCACATTTATGTATTCATTCTAGGCTTTATAGATAGCGCTGCACTGCTGTTTTACACTTTTTCTATTATATTGTCACCTACGATATTGTGCTAGATGCTTTCCATTTATGTGATATTTGTGCCTTTAGCGAGATTATATATATTTTTTACATTCTAAAAGTTCACAAACAAATGAGTTCCCACACAGGGGATCTTCTCCAATTCCAACATAAATCCATACACTTGAAAATGCTGGGCTACCTGGCTCAAAAGCTCACTCAGCTTCACTTGCAGTACCTCTCCTGGATACCTGGCTCTCTAACCTTTAGATACAGCACCCTGCTGTAAGGCCCACCTCTGGTCTATGGATGGGAGTTCTCCTGACACCCCGATAGGAGCCAACCTGACTCTTCGAACTGAGACCTGTGTCTCTTGGCTTCCGTCTGGGTCCTCTGACCCCTTGGTTAGACCTTCTGTCTCCCACACTGGGAGCCAGGGCTGATGATAAGGGGGTACTACCGGGCATCCTGTAGGGGGCCTGGTCCTCATCACAGAACAGGGGGGCCCAGAGAGCAGCTTCAGGCTTCATGTAGGATCATGTGTATAGTCAGTGCATACATACTGTTCCCCTGTATACATGGCTCCTGAGTGGTGGTACCATTATTCCTGGGCTGGGGGGCCTCATCAGTTCATCCA
This sequence comes from Staurois parvus, assembly GCF_062004578.1. Lineage (NCBI taxonomy): Eukaryota > Metazoa > Chordata > Amphibia > Anura > Ranidae > Staurois > Staurois parvus. The sequence goes on from NW_028318157.1 coordinate 12,363,317, forward strand.
GAGGGTCAGGAGTCAAGGAGGACTTTTTTATTTTTCGGACACCTGCGGACTTACACTTTTCTGTACCAGTCCACATCTGAGGGGATGAAGTCCCAGATCTTTCAGTCTCTGCTTCTGGCCTGACAGAGTGATTTAGCTTGCCTAAGGTGCCCTGCACACTGCCTTCCTTCTGCAGAAAGTAAGTGCTGAGAGAATCAGGCAAAAGAAGAGCACTGGCAGGCTGGGGGCAGCTGGCTGGAACTGGAAGGGACCTGTGCAGGCAGCAGAGTCCATGTGTGACGTCCCTCTACTCAGCTCAGCAGCCATCCCAGCACTGCAAACAGAGGGATCCCAGCAGTAGCAGAAGTCACAGGAAAGGTACAGTAATGACATGACAACTCATACACACCTTTCCCCATGCCCTAACTATTGCCTAGGCTATGTTCAATTACACAGCAGGGAGCAGCCAAATGTGATCATCATTATCATGATGATAGTCACACAGTACAGGTGCTTTGAGCCACAGCACCTGTACTATGATTATCATGATAATGATGATGATCATTGAGCCCTGGTTCACACTGGTATGATTTGTCAAGCAACTTGACTGTTCCAAATTACATGACAAGTCGCAAGTTTTATCCAATTTCATTGAGATTTGCATTGATTGTTAAATGGAGTCGCTAGCCGCAGTAAAATTGTAGGTACAAATTCCTCTGATCTGCGGATTTGAAATCACGCTGAAGTAGCGCAATTTCAAAGCCACATTGGTGTCAGTCAGGGCTGAAGGAAAGACAGTCAGATGAATGCTTAAGCCAGCCATAGATGTTGATGGGGTAATTGAGCGATTTTTGCGAAATTTGCATCATGTATGGCCTGCCTATAACAGGCTGGGGAAAGATAACTATCCCTTAAAGACAAAGCTGCATTTTTTTCTTTTTTTAGTTGGGTAGGCAGGGGCAGGGGGGTGGGGCAGGGTGTGAGGTTTTTGGGGCCCTGTAAAGTAGGCTGTATGGGGCTCCATGATTTCTAACTGCAGCCCTGCTCGGAGTGGTCTCCAACCGGGAGCACTGAGCTATTTTCAGACCTGAGTATATAACGACACCTCACACCTATGTACTCCAGATTGCAGGTGTCTAGAATGTTCTGATCCAGAACTGCTGAATCCAGAGAAAGCCAAATCCACAGCTTTCTCTGTCCAGAAACATTAGTCTGGAACATTACATTCACCCTAACAGCAAATCTTGTGTCACATTTTCATATCTTCTCACAGTGACTGTCATCCTGTCACATACTATGGTACTTCATCTGGGCCTTCAAGCAACAGGACACTCTGGACCTCTGAACCCCAAACACTGACTTTTTGGAAGAACAACTGTTATCTCCATACAAGGTTTATGATGAAGAATACTGTAAACCGTTGCCATGTGTATATGTAGATGGTTGTGCTTACCATCATAAGGATGGAGAAGAGCTCCAACTAGTGGCATCTCTGTGGGATACAAACCTTGACCAAAAAGCAGCCAGGTTGCTGAACTCACTGCAATCCAGAGAGCAGTTGAGATGGCTATAGAATACAACATTAAATAATGTGCCATCATAACTGATTACAATTATGTTAGGAATAGTTTTGTGGAATATTTCCCTAGGTGGAAATGAAACAACATGACCAAAAGCAACAATAAGCCTGTAAAACACAGTAAACTATTTTGTCAGATAGATCAACTAGTGAGGTCGAATGAAATAACCCTTTATTTCAAAAAGACCAAAGGCCACTCCAAGGTCCTAGGTGCAGAAAAAGAAGGGAACAATTTGGCTGATTCCCTAGCCAAAGAAGGAGCAATAACAGGAGAATTACTAGATATAGATAATCTATTAGGTACAGTGCAGATAGAAGCTATCACCAGGCAACAGGCTAGAACAGCAAGTGATCCTAATGTGTTACAGTGGAGTCAAGATTCTCCTAGTGAAGATTTAATTACTGCCCAAAAAGAAGACCCAATAATTGACTTATTTTATAGGCATATAGATGATCCCAACCAAAATCCCATTAATCAGGAAATATGTGCTGGGAAAGAGTATTTAAGTATTTTAATGAAATTCAAATCCCAATTTGCATTGTATCAGGGATTATTGATATGAACCTCAAAGGGTGGTATCCAACAACGGGTCGTCCCACTTAAATTTAGAGGCCTAATGTTACAGAATGCCCACGATGCTGCTACTTCTGGGCATTGCGGAGAAAAGATCACATATGAGAGCCTACGAGATTATTCTTACTGGCCTCATATGTTACGTGTTGTGAAGGCATGCTGCCAAGGTTGCCTAATATGCTAGCGTTAAGATATACTATGATCTCAAAACCACCAAGAAGGAATATGAGATTGGTGACAAGGCCTATCTATAGAACTTTTCAAGAGACCAGATCAGGGAACGGAAATTCCTACCATCGTGGAAAGGTACATTTTCCATTGCTGACAAGATTTCCCCTGTGGCGTATAAATTACATATTCCCCGGAATAGTGAAATCAGTGAGAGATGGGTGCACATAAATCAATTACGGGCTTGCCATCCAAAATCACAATTACAGTTGTTAGAAGATTAACCTACCAGTTCCTACTTGGAGATGTTGAAATCATAATGGTGAATTGTCAATCAAAAATTACATTTACAGATTGCCTTGCAGAACTATTTTTATGTATATTTGGTACTCAGACTGTTTGTTTTCCATACTTTAGTAATGAAGGCCCAGACAATGACCAGACCTGCGACTGGAAGTGTCAATGACCAGACCCTAGAGGGAAGACCAGATGACAACCTGATGTCCCGAGGGAGAGACCAGACCATCAGCAATCAATCCGGAGACGACGACCAGAGACCCTGAACGTGAGACCAGACCACCGAGGACCAATCCAGAGGGAGAGACCCGCCTACGAGACCGTCTCGAGGACCCGTCATGTGGAGAATCCTGTGGACCCTGATGTGGATGTGCACGCTAGGCCAGGTCGGCCTCATCACCAGACCAGGACCGTCGTCGGGAATTCTCGTCCAAGAAGCACCCGGATTTATACTAACCGATAAACATATCATTACCCAAAAAATTTGTGTCAGCTTACATCCAAAGACTTCTACGGAAAGAGTCTACAACCCACAAAGCATCCAATCTCTGGAAATTAAAGAATGGTACACCATGAACCTAAAAGACAGCACAAGCTCGAGTTGAAGAAATTCTCATTGGAACACAAACCTAATCACACCATCCAAATGACTATTAAGAAAGATAATTTGTCAGTTGAAAGCTTTGATTATTCTGAAGAAGACCATATCTTATTGGACAGTAGGTCCTACTCTATTCCAATGGATATAATCATTTTTAGTTTTGTTGGACTGGTTATACTATGGTTGGCAATATTGACTATACGGATCGTGAAAATATCACATAAAATTACCAGGCAAATACCCACGGTATTGAAACTTGTCACCGGAGAAGATCAATGCCCATTCTAATCAAAATCACATTCACGATTTGCTATACATACACCTCTCTATACGTATATGTATACCAAAAAAGGAAGAATATGTGATAATTTTTGGACTCATTATGAAAGGAAATAATATTCCTCAAAGATAGTTCTAAGGTCAGCTGTTATCTGTCAGCCAGTTTTGAAAAACCTAAATATGACCCGTCCAGGAAACCATTCCAAACAATGAAGATTGAACGGAAAAAGGCCTGTTTAAAATACAAGTGACTTTAACCAATCTTGGGAACCACAAACAAAAGAGGGCCATAAATGATAATTGTGAGAGACTGTCTTCCATACATACAGCTTTGCTAGACTGGACAGAAACAATGTAAGGCCTTGCAGAATATTTACTAACGAAACAAGCCCTCAAGGATGTCACAATTGCCTATTTAAAACAGGGGGTCAATATCCTGGGAATCAACACTTATCAATTGAAATGAAGCCAATGTCTTAGGGAAAGTCCACTAAATGTTTACCACTGGGACACAGGCAATAAACAGCTAAATCACACACTCTCAAATACACTTCCCAGGTGCCATTAGGCAGTGAACTTTGAAACTCAATTGCCAAACTGGATTTAAAACGAAACAGCTGACATTTTCTAAATATTATATATATATATATATATATATATATATATATATATACCACGACCCCAAGGTCAATTTAATAAAGTTGGATACTAAAAAAGGATCAACTGAATACAATTAAGTCATAAGCACATATGAAATGGTTTGTGATTTGGGTAAACTATGTCAAAATAAATCTGTAACAACACGTGTCTACATCAAGATGTAGAGAGAGATATGACATATATCACGATGGACAAGAATCAATCACACAAGATCTGATTTAATACCGTAACAACGTATGGAATTATTATATAGAGATCTGCCATTTTCAGGACAAAGGTCAGACATCAAAACACAACTCTCATAAAAGAAAGATGAGTCGCTAAATCAACTAATATATATAAGGACCTTATTTAAAAGAGATATTGGGAAAAGCCATTTTCATATCTCAGCAAGACACATAATTTTATCAATAGGGACATAATTCAGATAAAAGATGAGTCATCATTAAGGTCACCATTTCATTCATGGTACTTGACTGCCCCGATGGACAGGTAAAGAACTTCCAAAATAAACAACATTCTGACCGTCCAATAGTCAAATACTGTGAGAGGTCTTACAAGACAATGGACGTTTACCATATATATATATATATATATATATATGAGACTCTCAGAAAAAAAAAACTTAAAAAAAAAAAAACTGGACAACTTTTAAAAACTTGAAAAACAACTTTAAAACCTGCTTGAAAAACCACTTGGAAAACAACTTGAGGCCACTTGGGAAAATCTACAAGAACAGAAACTTGCTTTGAAACTATTTTTGGAAACCTGCCCTTTTTGAAGAATTTATTTTTAGAAGAAGCCTTTCGCCAAAGAAGAAACTTTCTGCTGCTGATCCCAATTTTTGCTCCTGGCTGACGAGAGACATTTTTTTTACCAACTCCAATCCCACCGGAAGACCTCAGAAAACGTAATTCTGGGAGTGGTGAGAACTGTATCAGAATATCACAACGTTTTATATATTTAAAACTGACTAGAGCTTTAATTATATTTTATTGTGTTGGTTAGAATAAGATTGCACATATCTATATCATTTGCATGGTGTACAGAGATTAATTGACCAATAATTGATCTAACTTTTTTGGGTACTGATATCATATTGTGAACTAACATATTTGAAGTGTTTTGCTGTGCATTTTATCAGGAATAATTCCCTTCGGCCACAGGAATTGGAAAATATATCTTGAGCACTAATCATTTACTACTAACCCCTCTAAGAACCGTTTTAGCATTGTGGTGATATGCATATATTGTGTTTTAATCCCATAGAGGGTATTGTGATATATCTTTGATTGTAAGTAGGGAAATACTCATCACCAGTAGTTTCGATTGTATTAATATATATATAAATATTTGTACATAAATAATCTATTTATTTATCAAATCGGCAAAATTTGTGTATATGGTAAGAAATCACATTGGTGAAAAGAACTCAAGGAAAATTATAGCGTGGTGATCAAATTATTAAGGTGTGCATATTATTAGATTATTAATTATTTGCCGTATTTATCGGCTGGAGGCACTGCATTATATTGTTTACGGGAGTCAGACACTCCCGTATCTCTGATTATCTCTAAAACCACCACAATATGCAGACTCTCTGGTCCCAAGATGGCATACAGGAAATCATGAATATTCATCTCACTAAACAGGACTTAGAAGCAGGCCTGAAAATCTTGTATGAAAACCTTGCTGCTACGTTCCAGAGTGAATTTCACAAAAATATAAAAACAACCATTCAGAAATTAGCCTTACTAGGGAGTCCCACAGCAGATTGGAAACTAAGTGCTAGACAATCATAACTGATAAAACAATCTGGGTATATTCGGCATACCTGTGACTGTAATAGATCTGTCTCAGGAAGTTAACTATTTTTTCATTCTTTACTCCCAGATATGCAGAATAAAGCTTGCCTGTGACATACAGTAACTCATCACTCTTTGTGCCTCAAATCACCACCTGATAAACTGCCAAGGCCATGGTGTTCTGCACAAAGGACTTTCTTATTAACCTCTTCCCCGCCGCCCTATAGCAGATACACTGCTACAGGGCAGCTGGGGTGCGCAAAATTACGCATATACACATGATTTTACATTTTTGGGTAGGGGGCACGTGGCCACAGCTGTCAATTACTGGGTCCTGGCCGGTGATCACCGGTCGGTGCCTGGTGATTACCGAGCACCTCCACCAGGAAGAAGGACTGCTTTATTTACTAACAGTCCTCCTCCCTGTCAGCTCGGGCACACTGCTCTGGATGGCTGTACACAGCACAAAAAACAAAAAATAAAAACAGTAAAAGGCAATCAAATAGAACACTCAATTCATTGGAAAAAAATACTTAAATTTCATTTGGATGCAGCGTTGCATGACCGCGCAATTGTCAGTTAAAGTAACACAGTACCGTAACACAAAAAATGGCCTGGTCAGGAAGGGGGGGGGGGGGGTAAATCCTCAGGAGGGCAAGTGGTTAAAAAGGAGATTTTGTATGTCACCAGAAATATTACTAGCATAGAGTTGGATGGAAGTAAAATTCAAATAATACAGTACAAAATGAAATAAATTACCATTATACTATTTTTAGCTCAAATTTAATAGGAATGTTTTTTCTTAAACTGATTATTTGCCATAATTGGTCCACCTTTACAGCAACTACTGATGCAGAGGAGAAGGAAATCCTTGTGAAGCTCAGCTTGCTTGATGCTAATTTATTTTTAGTCACCCATGAATGCCTTGCCTAGCTCCTATATAAACGACCACATCTCCCTGACAAGAATACAGGGGATTGTGTCACAATTTCTAAGATCAGACTTACTCGCCTACCATTAAGCTTTAGAACAGACTATCATTGCATTAACTTAACAACCCCCCCCCCACATGGCTTCATTTTAGGATTCCTAATTTTCCTGGATCTGTGCCAGCACATCTATATTACCTACGTGTACAAGTGACTATCTTGGCTCTCCTTTAGTACTGTGGAGCCTAACATTTGAGAATATCCAATGTTTTGATTGACTATCACCCATAAGTATTGCCTTTTATGACTACTAGAGGTATACTTACCCTATTTCTTGGAGAATTATGACTATCCATTGAATATTCAACAGGACCACAGAAATGGTCCTTTACTCATATATCCATCCTTGTGAGGACCTGGTGTGCCAAACTTTTGGGCCTCAAATTTACACATCTAGCTCCGCTGAGTTGATTACATCCCACAGTTCAGAGTTTTCAATCAAGGGATTTGTTAGTTCTAGTTCATTCAAAGATTGTTTAGGACTAGATATGTTTTTTTTGTCTTATTTGTTTATGTATTATCCAGCAATTATCCAGTGCTAATGTACTCTGTATTTGGCATGTATGTTACTGGTCATTTGGGTATTGTATTCTTTTTATTTTAATTAATATATTTTGGGTTTTGATGCTTTATGGAAACATGATGAGCTGGAATGCCACCCTTTTACATTTTTGGAAATGATGTTGCCCTGCACCTTGTACACATGTACTTGGTGACTCTAATATTCTCAATAGCACTTTTAACTATCTTAGTCAATTGTTAGGTGATTACACACATTGTGGACAGGGTTTCAAGCCCCTTAATAAAAAAGTATTCCCTTTGCCCACCTACTCTGTTGGGTCCTTCACACATAAAATTGAGGTTTGCTGAGGTCCCTTTTATTCGTTAGATGACAGTTGTTACCGTTGCTCATCAATTCGCACTAATTTTTTTTTTAGGTTGGTTTTTTTTTACCAATTAGCCAATGTTACTGTGCTTGGGAGACTGTTCGACAATTTGGGTTTGCTGATCTTGTCTCATTCTGTCACTAGGATTATATATGGTACCCATGCTCACGACTAATTGGAATACTAATCCCACTCCCACTAATGTCTGATAATCTCAATCCCATTCCCACTAATGGCTGCAGAATTATTTATGCTGACCTAACCCTCAGCTTGTGGTCCCCCATACCCCCGGGGCCAGAAACAACATCCTTTTGTTAGTATATTTTACTGGCCTTATACACTTTTCCTGTTGTCATATGGCCTGAGGCTTTATTTGCTGCTGATATTGTTATACATTATAGACTGCTTTAGGTATACTGTAACTTTGTTATGTTTACACCTCCCTTTGTCCTCGCTTATATCTCTTTCTCCCCATATTCTTTTTATTTTCCTTTTCTCTATCAAATGATTACACTCTCAACTGCACACTCATGTGGCTCAGGTGACCCCTACCTCATGGTCGTGAGAAAGTGCACCACCATATTTTGCTTGGACAACCTTGGTATGCTTATGTTCATATTGTTTTTACTATGCTCTCTCATTTCCCTTTCTTATCTTTCATCTTTCCCCCAGCCCAGTGGACATTGAGACAACCTGCTTTCTGGCCTTATCCCTGTAACAACTGGACTCCCATTAAATGGGGATATCACACTTTACCCCATCCTTCATGATGGCTTCTTCATAGTTCACTGTCATCCCTCATAATGTGCAGGGTTTTAATCCCCTAAGAAACTATGTGAAAGAAAAGAAGAATGAAAGAAGAAGAAAGTAAGTGTGCCTTTGCTTTTTGCTCCTTTTTGCAGACTGGTTGACAGGTTGACAAGAAATCAAACGTTCTCTCTCTTCCCAACCTACATTTTTCCATAAGAACTATCCCCAGGTGTTCCAAGCAAACATTATGGAGAAAAAGTGAGGTGTATTGATAGCATTCCACAAATATACCGCTTTCACATGCTCCAGTCCACAGGGCCCTATTTGCTCTTGCAGAAAAGGTTATCAGTGAGTACCTAATACTTGCGAATCACTGCACTCTCAATACTTTTAAAAATAGTTTTTTTTCTCTTTTTTTGCCAGTCATATGTTCGCATAAAAAGGGACCTTGATATTAATGGGTGATAGTAATTTGATCTTGGACAAAAAGACAGACAGGTCCTCTCTTATTTTAAACCCTTCTGGTGGCTCTGACTCAAAGGCCCAGATAAAAATTGTTCAATGACACTGTTCAGCATCTCAGGTATATGTTATCTGTCAAAGGTGAGTACTCTCCTGCCACTCACTTCCCCAGACCTTACTGGATTTTCTGACCCATGTGTATCAAAATGGGTCTAATAAAGCTTTACAACACCCCTGTCTCTGTGTCATCTGTTCCTTCAATAGTGCTTTCACTTCAGTGTTTCCACATCTTCATGTCATCCTGTGTACATCCCCCCAAAAATAAAAAAAAACTCATAATGCAGTAAGCTCAGTAAGTACGAAAACGATGAAAGTGAGGCTCCCCACGTGTTAGCTAAGTGTCTCATCACACAGCAAAAACAAAAGTATATTACCTAATTTTCAACGCAAAACATATAGTCGCTTTCACAATTCATGTAGTATTTTCATTCCTTGTCTAAGCCCTGTATTTATTGGTCTTCTTGACAGTGCCCTTTGCATAGATACTGTATGACAGTCCAATATCTCACCTACACCTCTCTAAACACTTACAACAGGCAGCTCTTTAACTCAGCAGCTGGGTCTCTAGTCTCCTATAAAATCCCATGTGATATTTCCCCAAGCCATAGCTTTTGCTTTCTTTTCTTTCTCCATGTATCAATCAGCTTCTGGGCCTTGTAATCCCACACAGATTATTATTATTATTATTATACAGTATTTATAAAGCGCCAACAGTTCACTCAGCGCTGTACATTACAATGGGAGACAATACATGCGACAGTACAATAACAATACAATGCGATACACGAGGGGTTCGAGGGTCCTGCTCCTTGGAGCTTACAATCTAGGAGGGAGGGGATAGTGGTACAGGAGGAAAAGCTGGAGTGATAGGAAGAGTGGAGGAGGTCAGCAATTAGCAGGGGGTGGGGTAGGCTTCCCTGAAGAGATGGGTTTTCAGAGTGCGCCTAAAGGAGAGGAGAGTAGGTGATAGCCTGATGGATTGGGGTAGGGATTTCCAGAGGATGGGTGACGCCCTGGAGAAGTCCTGGAGGCGGGCATGGGAGGAGGAGACCAGGGAACTAGAGAGGGAGGTCTTGTGAGGAGCAGAGTGTGCGTTTTGGGTGGTATTTGGATATTAGGTCGGTGATGTAGTTTGGGGCAGTATGATGGACAGCTTTGTATGTCAGTGTTAGGATTTTGAATTTGACCCGTTGGGCAATCGGAAGCCAGTGGAAGAATTGGCAGAGGGGGGTGGTGGAAACGGAGCGGTTGGTGAGGTGGATGAGTCTGGCTCCCGTATTCAGGATCAATTAGGCAGGCAGGCCAGTGAGGAGGGAGTTGCAGTAATCGAGTCGTAATATTATGAGGGAGTGGATGCGCTGCTTAGTGGATTCTGGGGTTAGGAACGTGCGTATTTTGAAGATGTTGCGGAGGTAGAGTCTGCATGAGTTTCTTAGTGATTGGACTTAGGGCTGGGCTGGAAGGATAGATTGGAGTCAAGAATGACACCAAGTACTCTGGCCTGCGGGGCGGGCCTGATGTTGGCATTGTTGGACGTGATGGAGAAGTCCGTAGGGGGTGGTGTGCGGGCTGGGTGGAAGACTAGGAGCTCGGTTTTGGAAAGGTTCAGTTTAAGGAAGTGGAGCAACATCCAATCTGATATGTCGTTCAGTAGGCTTGTGATTCGGGCCTTGAAACTCCTATTTCTGTGGGGGGAGGGATTAGGTTGAGGTCAAGTTCCTCCACCCCAAACTCACTCATCCATGTATTTATGGACCTCGCTTTGTGCACTGGTGCGCATTCATGTTGGTACAGGAAGGGGCCATCACCAAACTGTTCCCACAAAGTTTGAGAGCAATAAATTGTCTAAAGCATTAAATTGTCTTAAATGTCTAAAATATCTTGGTATGCTAACACCTTAAGAGTTCCCCTCACTGGAACTATGGGGCCACGCCCAACCCCTGAAAAATAACCCTGCACCATAATCCCCCCTCCACCAAACTTTACACTTGGCACGATGCACTCATGCAAGTACTACTCACCACCAAACCCAGACACATCCACTGAATTGCCTGACAGAGAAGCGTGATTAGTCACTCCAGAGAACACATCTCCACTACTCTAGAGTCCAGTGGCGATGTGCTTTACACCACTGAATCCAATGCTTTGCATTGCACTTGGTGATGTAAGGCTTGGATGCAGCTGCTCGGCCATGGAAACCCATTCCATGAAGCTCTCGACGCACTGTTGTTCTAATTGTGCTTAGTTGCACTAATCTGAATGCCACACAAAGTTTGGAGATCTTTAGCTATTGACTCTGCAGACAGTTGGCGACTTCTGCGCACTGTATACTGACCCTGCTCTGTCATTTTACATGGCCTACCAGTTTGTGACTGAGTTGCTGTTGTTCCCAGTTGCTTCCACTTTGTTATAACACCACTAGCAGTTGACAGTGGAATAATAAGTAGCAAGGAAATTTCATGGATGCACAGATGGCAATCTATCACAGTAGCATGCTTGGATTCACTGAGCTCCTGAAAGTGACTCATTCTTTCACAAATGTTTTCAGAAGCAGTCTGCATGCCTAGGTGTTTGATTTTATACATCTGTGGCCATGGAGGTGATTGGAACATTTGATTTGGAGGGGTGTTCCTATACTTTTGGCAATATAGTGTATCTCTAATGCTTCTAATTTTGCACTTTGTTATTGGTTTTGCAATTTAGATAGTATTATTTTTTTTGTTTCATAAACATTTTATTAAGGAAGAGTAGTAGTATACATTTTCGTGATTGAGCATTTGACAATCAAAAAAGTACAGAAACAGTCAAAAAGAAAGCACACGTGAGAGAAGCAAACAAGCTCATTGATAAACATAAAGTAAGCCTAGGTCCAACACGAACTTGATACAGTGCTAAATACAATCAGTGAAATGCAGCATATCGACCTCGGACAACCGAAGGTCCCCTTTATGTGTATCACTGCATCAAGTAAAGGTGCCCGCATCAACTCAGCAAAGTGACTTCAGAACACATGCAGACAAAGAAAAAAGAAAAAGAGATAAAGAATGGGGAGAAAAGAAAAAAAAGGAGGGGAAGTGGGGGATATGGGAGGGGAGAGGGATATGAAGGATGAGGAAGAAAGAACAGCAACCATCTTGTGGCCTCCACCCGCACCAAGTATACCACTTAATTCCAACCATCCCCACATTCCTAGATCCGATGGAATTGAGTTGCACCAAGATACCCAGACAAAAGATGCTACAACCCAGTTTATAGATGAGATCTGTATTCTGCAGATGTTTTGAAATCCAGCCAACATGCCCAGATGATGGTGAAACGTGACATTTTATCCTGAGTAATGTGAATCATTTCCTCCATCTCATCTAACCATATGTGGAGCATACCTACTTTCAAGAATACCAAACATATATCAGGAAATCCTCTAGCTGAGTCCCGGACCAGGGATGCCTATACTATCTCATGTATGAGGGAGGATATGGTGACCTGCTAAGATCTCCCTTGGATGGTGCCCTAGGGTGCCTGAGGGAACTGCAGGCTTTTACATATATATATATATATATATATATATATATATATATATATATATTTATTATCAACATCCTCCTCTGGACTACATGTGGTTGCCTATTTGGGACTGGATGCTGTTACAGCTTCATATATTTTAGTGCAAGAGGGAGATTTACTTGGTCCATCATGTCCTCCCCTGGTTCACCTCTTTATGGGGTGTCTAGTTGGTGTATGAGGGAAGTGCTGTATTGATTTTTACATCCTCCCCTGGATTGCACTAATCACCATATATAAGAGGTCCAGTGTTGGGCATTTCTTGGTGTTCTCAGCTAGTCAGATATTAGGGATAGGAGCATTTATATTTTTTGTTATTTGTGTTTTGCATATTTTGTTGTATGGAATACATGTTACAGCTTATGAGGGGAGTCATCCTTAATAACTAATCTATTACTAGTAGGTATCCCCTTAGGGGATCTGTACTTGGACCTGTGGAGTGTGGTATGATTTTTTGTGTATTTTGTTTCTAATTTTGCTTTTGTCAACAAATAACTGTGCAACATTGACCACCTTTTCCTTTTTGAATTATTGCCCTTTAGTATTTTTTATGTATATATATATATATATATATATATATATATATATATATACAGTATATACACTGTATATACACAAATCTGACATTCCGGTTGAGTCCATAACAAGTCTTATTTTTCTGTAGTTTCTCATCATCCTTACCCTCCTTGGGTAGAACCACAATATTAGCTTCCAAGAGGAGGGGGACCTGGGGTGGAGAGGAAGCCAGAGAAGTAAAGGCGTGGTTTCAGAATATCCAGGAATGTCTTTTAGTACTGGAGAGTTAAACCATCTGGGCCATGGCTTTTGCCAATTTTCATTTCTTTTATAGCTCTAATTCCCCCCCCAGTAATAGGAGTTTCAAGGCTCTAGGCCTCTACCCAGGAAATAGAGGTGAGGCCGTAGTGTTGTAAAAATTCAGCAATTAGGCAAGGCCTGGAAGAGGAAGCTGGGGAAGAGGGCAAATATGGGGGAGGCATATCAGACAAGTTATACAGAGACTTATAGAAATATTCAAATTGCATAGCTATGGCCTCAATCAAGCACTGTTTACCTCCCTTTGGATCTCTAATACAGTGCACTGAGGAATTGCCTCTCTTAGTTTGGACCGCTCTGACTAGCAGATGACTGCATTTATTGCCTTACTCATAAAAATTTTTTTGGAGCAACACATATTGATGCCTGGATCTCTTTCCTAGCTACTACGCAAGCTGCCGTCTGGCTTCCATAAGCTCCTGGAGAGTGGTTGCTGCTTGGGTGAGTTTGTGCATAGTTTCCAGCTTACTAATGCATAAGAAGAGGGTTTGCACCAGGGCTTGGTTTGTGCATTTAAGAGCGGCAGCAAGCAATAAAAGCTCACCCCTAATCGAGCATTTGTGGGCCTCCCATTAAATTAGAGAATCAACTCTGGGAGTGTCATTGAGGGTAAAGCATTCTTGCACAATCACTTTAACTTGTCAACAGTTGGCAGTTTCTTTAAGTAAAGACGCATTAAGTCTCTAACTTTTGCAACTAGACCATAGTTTGGGAAAGTAAACGTAATCATTACAGTGTGAGAGTCTGACAGTACCATTGGTTCTATAGTCGCCAAACCGAGGAGAGGAAGATTGTCTTGTGACAAAAAGAGATAATCAATTCTAGAGTATTTAGCCTTGGGAGCTGAAAAAAAGGTATAATCCTTATCTTTGGGATGTAGTAAGCGCCAAGTGTCATGAAGTCTGAGGTTCTGAACCTGAGGGTTAATTTGGAGAAGAGCTCGGTAAGGCAAAGCAGAAGTGGCCGTAGAGGAGTCCAAAAGTGGCTGAAGAGGGACATTGAAATCACCCCCCAAAGTGAGCATGCCCAACGTGAACTCAGCTAGTGCTTCTCCCACATGGCGAAAAAATGTGACTTGTCCACTGTTAGGACTATAAATGTTGGCGATGGTGAGAGGAAGGGATCCAATGCTACCTTTTAAGAAAAGGAAATGGCCCTCAGGATCTATTTTAGTGTCAGAAATATGAAATGATACATGTTTTGAGAGTAAAATCAAAACCCCCTTTTTTTTGGCATCTGCACATGTAGCATGGAACATGGTGGGATAGTGTTGGTTCATAATCTTAGGTATTTGATCAGTTTCCTGAATAAGGATAATATGAGCCTGCGGTTTGTGAAATTCTGACAAGAACTGAGAGCGTTTTTCAGGGATATTTAAGCTTTTAGCATTGACAGTGAGGTGGGAAGGACTCAGGAAGCGTGATGAGGCATGGTGTAGGTGGAGGCGCAATGAAAGAAGAAGGAAAAATGTAAAAAAAATGGGGGGAGGTGGTAAGGTAGCTGGTGAAGATGAGCAAGTTTAGTAGAAATAAGGAGAAAGAGATGCACAAAAGAAGAGGCAAAAACAAGAAGAGAATAGGATGAAAGAATACAAAAGGTAGCTCCAGAGGCATGAAACCTGAGCCATATACACTGAGCAAACCTGTTAGAGACATAAGTAACACCATGAAGAAATATAAGTTGGAACACTGAAGCAAAAAGGTCATACTGGATAGGCACACTGTATTGCTCCACTGTGATGAACTATTCTCAATGGGTAATCCTACTCACACGTCAGGACTGTGATTGCTTCAGTGAGCCAAGTAGTGTAGTGACTTTTGGGGGACTATTTATTAAAAATATGACTTTATCCCAAAACTAAGAAACCCAGCTGTCTGTGAGGGGTTAACATTTCTTGGTTAGAATTCAAATTACCTTCTAGTGAATCACACACAATGAGTGGAAGAAACTTGTTCCAGACACAATATACTATTGAAATGCCTACAGGTGATCAAACAAAGTCCCCGAGAAAGATAATGGTGGGATCTGATGTTGGTTACTCTAAGACCTGGCAAAAGTATGTTTTCTAAACAGTTGCCATTGTCTGTGGAAATTAGGAGATTTCACCTGCAAGAAAGTTAATTGTAAAATCAAACACTACTATGTGGACTCCAAACAGTGAGTCATCACACCTAACCAAAAGCACAATGATGAGACTGAAACCTAACTGGCTGAAGGTTCACCCAAAACCTTGGAGAGTGTGATGAACAAACACACTTCTTGAACTGTCACAATAGGTTATTGAATTAAGGTTTAACTACAGGCCAGTCTATGTACTTTAAATACTCAACAATAGATAAGGATCTCAGTCACATTCCCATGAACTATATTTCCAGCCAAGGTGAAATCTGGGTCGATTGAAATACCAAGAAATGTGTGGAGGATCTCAATGGGATGTTATAAAGAGTATGTTTCCACACACAAAAATATATTCAGCAGAGTTGGGGATTGCATACCACTAAATTAAGTATGAAATGGTGAAAAGTAAGATATTTTGTGAATTGGTATCAGTTGTATGTTTCCATCAGAAAGCAAATGTTTCACACAAGTTTGAATCTCAGGGAAATGAAAAACTGAATGCACATATATCTTTCTATGGTTCTTATCCAAGAATGAGTAGTAAAATTAACTACATTTGGATAAGACATATATATATCTAATATCTAAAGTTACCTTGGTTTCCAATCAAGGCATGAGTCATCATTAATACTCAAATTGTTTTTCAATCCCTGACTGCCCCCCCAGTGGACAGGTGAGAGATATCTTATGTACGCACACTTCTCAACGGGCCAATCAAAAAGCCTGTTGGGAGGGTCTTTTAAAACAAAGGTTTGGATGGTATAAAAAAAGCCATGCACCTCACATAAGGATGCTCAGGTTAAAAAAAAGAAAAAAAGATAAAGAAAAACCAACCGACAAGGAGGAGAATTTGAAGAGCTGAAATCTGTCCCATCTGAAGAACTACTTCTCAATCTTTCAATACTACTTCTAAATCTTCTAAGAGCTGCTTCTCAATTTTTTTTAAACTTCTCCTAAACTTCTGAACTTCTACACTTTTTCTAAACACTGCAACCTACTGCACTATCTTTCACTCGCTCCAGGCGGCCATTCTTCTGAAGGAGTTCCAGCTGCCCACTGGATCCGCTGTGGAGGCCTCATAATCCAGGTTCTGGGTGTGGTGAGACTGCTAAGAGTTGATATTGTATTTTATATTTCCTCTCTTGCATAGATTGATAGTAATTGTATTGGGTGTTTAGTATATAGATATATACATAATTATTACTGCTAAAAATTATTTGATTTGATATCGAAATTATAGATATTGCATAATTCATTAATTTGTAGTTGGTTATAGTGAGATTTATCAGGGAATATTTTCTCACATTTCTATGGCCACGATTTGTGAGAAATGATCTCTGAAGTACTATAAATTACCACTTATCACTAAATTTGATTTTAATCTTTACTATTATCTATATCTGTTGTTTGGTGTATAGAATTAGTATATTATATTTTGATTGTATGTACAAGTATACATTTATCACCAGTCATTTGCGTTTGTGTTAATATATATATATAAATTTTGTACATAAAAAATGTAATTATTTATTTATTATAAGGCAATTTTTGTGTATATGGTACGAAATCATATAAATAATACTCGTGAGCCAAAATGTGATACTCCCCTAACGTGATAAATAAATAACTAAAATCATATATATCAAATAATGGTGCATCAACACTTTACACAATACTCATTATCTGTGCAAAAACATAGACTGTACATAAAACATATATATCTACAGATACATATACGTGCCGCGCTCCATAATATTCTTAAAAACTCATATACTGGTGATTATTCAAATAATAATGTGAACAAAGTTACTGTGCTTCAAGCCAGTGCAACATATAGTGCATTCCAAAGTAATGTTCATCCAATATTCAAAACA
Source organism: Staurois parvus (assembly GCF_062004578.1). Lineage (NCBI taxonomy): Eukaryota > Metazoa > Chordata > Amphibia > Anura > Ranidae > Staurois > Staurois parvus. The sequence continues at coordinate 12,380,794 of NW_028318157.1, forward strand.
ATTACATAAACAGTCCTCTTTGTGCTTCTATGATATTTCAGTGACAAGTGAGGTGTTTTGTGCCACACTCCCCGTGCTCTATAGATAGGTGTACGCTCACCTCCTTATTTAGCCAAACAAGCTGGCTAAAAACACTTTTTGTCCTATCAGGACAAGGTGGGAATCTTCACTCTATATGCGTGTTTCCATCCGTATTTGTGGATTGTTTTGAATATTGGATGAACATTACTTTGGAATGCACTATACAGTCATGGCCGAAATTGTTGGCACCCTTGATATTTTTCCTGAAAATCAAGTATTTCACACAAAAAAGGTATTGCATTAACACATGTTTTGCTATACACATGTTTATTCCCTTTGTATGTATTGGAACAAATATAAAACAGAGGCAGAAAAGCAAATATGACATAATGTCACACAAAACCCCAAAAATGGGCTGGACAAAAGTATTGGCACCCTTAACTTAATATTTGGTTGCACACCCTTTGGAAAACATAACTGAAATCAGTCGCTTCCTATAACCATCAATAAGCTTCTGACACCTCTCACCCGGAATTTTGGACCACTCTTCCTTTGCAAACAGCTCCAGGTCTCTCTTATTGGAAGGACACCTTTTCCCAACAGCAATTTTAAGATCTCTCCACAGGTGTTCAATGGGATTTAGATCTGGGCTCATTGCTGGCCACTTCAGAACTCTCCAGCGCTTCTTTGCCATCCATTTCTGAGTGCTTTTTGACGTATGTTTGGGGTCATTGTCCTGCTGGAAGACCCAGGATCTTGGACGCAAACCCAGCTTTCTGACACTGGGCCCTACAGTGCGACCCAAAATCCTTTGGTAATCCTCAGATTTCATGATGCCTTGCACACAGTCAAGGCACCCAGTGCCAGAGGCAGCAAAACAACCCCAAAACATCATTGAACCTCCACCATATTTTACCGTAGGTACTGTGTTTTGTTCTTTGTAGGCCTCATTCCGTTTTCGGTAAACAGTAGAATGATGTGCTTTACCGAAAAGCTCTATCTTGGTCTCATCTGTCCACAAGACGTTTTCCCAGAAGGCTTTTGGCTTACTCAAGTACATTTTGGCAAACTGTAGTCTTGCTTTTTTATGTCTCTGTGTCAGCAGTGGGGTCCTCCTGGGTCTCCTGCCATAGCGTTTCATTTCATTTAAATGTCGACGGATAGTTCGCGCTGACACTGATGCTCCCTGAGCCTGCAGGACAGCTTGAATGTCTTTGGAACATGTTTGGGGCTGCTTATCCACCATCCGGACTATTCTGCGTTGCAATCTTTCATCAATTTTCCTCATCCGTCCACGACCAGGGAGATTAGCTACAGTGCCATGGGTTGCAAACTTCTTGATAATGTTGCGCACTGTGGACAAAGGCAAATCTAGTTCTCTGGAGATGGACTTGTAACCTTGAGATTGTTGATATTTTGCCACAATTTTGGTTCTCAGGTCCTCAGACAGTTCTCGTCTCCTCTTTCTGTTGTCCATGCTTAGTGTGGCACAGACAGACACACAATGCAAAGGTTAAGTGAACGTCTCTCCTTTTTATCTGCTTTCAGGTGTGATTTCTATATTGCCCACACCTGTTACTTGCCCCAGGTGAGTTTACAGGAGCATCACATGCTTGTAACATTCTTATTTATCCGCAGTTGTGAAAGGGTGCCAATACTTTTGTCCAGCCCATTTTTGGAGGTTTGTGTGACATTATGTCGAATTTGCTTTCTTTCCTCCCTTTTTTTGTTTTGTCCCAATACACACAAAGGGAATAAACATGTGTATAGCAAAACATGTGTTAATGCAATACGTTTCGTGAGAAATACATGATTTCCTGGAGAAATATCAAGGGTGCCAACAATTTCGGCCATGACTGTATGTTGCACTGGCTTGAAGCACAGTAACTTTGTTCACATTATTATTTGAATAATCACCAGTATATGAGTTTTTAAGAATATTATGGAGCGCGGCACGAATATGTATCTGTAGATATATATGTTTTATGTACAGTCTATGTTTTTGCACAGATAATGAGTATTGTGTAAAGTGTTGATGCACCATTATTTGATATATATGATTTTAGTTATTTATTTATCACGTTAGGGGAGTATCACATTTTGGCTCATGAGTATTATTTATTGTATTTTGTTAGTTTATTCACGCTCATTCACTTGTTAGAGACATTATGGAGGTATTCTCGTATCTAGAAAATAGGGATATAAATATAGAAGATATCTTTAAAGGAGAAGAAAATACAGATATTAACATTAATGCAATGTTCAGGAAAATTGGACATATTATGGAAAAGAAAATTAATATATGGTGGGATCTAATTACCATGCAGAAATATTTTAAAGAGAAAATGATACCAAGGAAATTGCGGTGGGATTTACCAATAGCGGATGGATTAGTAGGGGAGGAGGATATCTGTCAGGGCTCCCAGGTGTGACCAGAGGTGTGTGGCTGACGCAGGGAAACGCAGACCTCAGATATGTTATAAACAATATAATTTATTAACACTAACAATACAAACATAAACGCAGTGCAATACTAAAACATAATACAGTGCAACCAAACCAACCACCCACAGATAACAGTACATACAAGCAAGCGTCGTCAGGCAGGCCAGGTCAATATCAATAGGGCAGGTAGGTACAGGGGGAGCAAGCGGAGATTGGTCGGGGTCACAGGCCAGGTTCAGCAGGTAGCAAGCAGCGTAGTACAGAGGGTCAGGCAGAGGGATGGTCAGGGTCACAAGCCAGGGATCAGAACAGGTAGCAAGCAGCGTAGTACAGAGGGTCAGGCAGAGGGATGGTCAGACAAGCCAGGGATCAGAGCAGGGTCAGCAGAGAATCAGACAGGAACAGAGAGCAGGAACAGGATACAGGGCCCAAGAGAACACAACACCAAGGCAGAGTCTGCAAGTCTGGCCATCCCTTAAATACCCCAGCATAATCAGTTCCAGGTGTTAGCTGGCTGCAAAGTTGAGTCTCTGATTGCTGGGAGCACCCGCTGGCCAGCCCTGGTACTGCAGATCAAAAGGCAGGTGAGTCCCACCATTGCTGGCTAGTCCATTCCTGACAGTACCCCCCCCTCAAGGAGCGGCCTGTCAGGAATGGACTGGCCAGCTATGGTGGGACTCACCTGCCTTTTGATCTGCAGTACCAGGGCTGGCCAGCGGGTGTTCCCAGCAATCAGAGACTCAACTTTGCAGCCAGCTAACACCTGTAACTGATTATGCTGGGGTATTTAAGGGATGGCCAGACCCACAGACTCTGCCTTGGTGTGTGTTTGTCCTGGGCCCTGTATCCTGTTTCTGCCCTGCATCCTGTTTCTGAACCGCTGCTGACTTCTCCTGCTCTGATCCCGGCTCGCTCCTGACCATCCCTCTGTCTGACCCTCTGTACCACGCTGCTTGCTACCTGTTCTGATCCCTGGCTTGTGACCCTGACCAATCTCCGCTTGCTTCCCCTGTACCTACCTGCCCTATTGATATTGACCCGGCCTGCCTGACGACGCTTGCTTGTATGTACTGTTATCTGTGGGTGGTTTGGTTTGGTTTGTTTGCACTGTATTATGTTTTAGTATTTCACTGCGTTTATGTTTGTATTGTTAGTGTTAATAAATTATATTGTTTATAACATATCTGAGGTCTGCGTTTCCCTGCGTCAGTCACACATCTCTGGTCACACCTGGGAGCCCTGACATTACACCAAGGCCAATCCTGACCAGAAGTGGCTGCACAGGGAAGCCATCTTGGCTTGTTGATGGGAAGGATGGATCTGGATGAGGTTGAGTATTTATCTCTGCTAGTGCTTGATGACAGAGAGTATGCTTATCAGACTCTGAAGGAGTATCCCCGGGATGAACTGCTAGAATGTATACGGCTCGCTCATGTTCTAGTAGATCAGGGCACAGATTTCTCTATGGTGCAGCCATTGATTGAGGTTTGTGTTGAGTTGGTTTCATCTGGTTCCCCCGAATGCAGGGATGAATTTTTGCCACCATTTAGTGCAGACCAGGTTGAGTCCCTGGTGTGGTTATTAGAGGATGATGTGGGTTACTTTCTGGAGCGTTATTCCACATGTTCACCACAGGTACTAAGAGATTGTATAAACGCAGTGCAGTCATTGACCAGACAGGCTTTGTGTAAGCTCAGCTTTGTTCAACCCCTACTGCAGACATGGACAGACTTGTTGCACCCAGCCTCAGTCAGCTTACAAAAACCCAGTCCTGCTTCTAACTCTACTCCTGTATTCCCACCAGCTCCTCCAGTTACAGCCCAGTATACTTGGCTATCTACCGCATGTCAGTACCCTGTTCCCACTCGCTGCACCTATCCTGCCTTTAACCCTGTAAAAAAGCCCTCTGTAGCAACTGCTCCCTCTCCTGTTCCATCCTCCAGTTTTTCTCTGTCTCCAGCTGCTCCATTCGTTTTCAGACCTGTGTTTACTTGCAGTGCTCCAGTAGTTAAAACCAGAAAAAAGTGAAAATTCTTTCCAACCAATACCATCCTGCCAGTATCCAAACCGGTGAACCTGCCTTCCGTGACTCAGCCTGAAGCCTCTACTCAGCCGGATGCCTCTCCTCAGCCGGATGCCTCTCCTCAGCCGGATGCCTCTCCTCAGCCTGAAGCCTCTCCTCAGCCTGAAGCCTCTCCTCAGCCTGAAGCCTCTACTCAGCCTGATGCCTGCATTCAGCCTGATGCCGCTACTCAGCATGATGAACTGATCCAGCCCGACGATCCTATTAGGCCAGTTGACTCGATGCCCGCTGTTGATCCAGATGATCCGGTACCTGATCCAGTGCCCGCTGTCGTGCCAATTGACTCAGAGCCCGCTGTCATACCTGGTGACCCGGTGCCCACTGCCTTGCCAGATGACGCGGTGCCCGCTGGCAAGCCAAATGACCTGATGCCTGGTGACCCAGTGCCCGCTGTCATACCTGGTGACCCGATGCCCGCTGTCGAGCCAGACAATCCGATACCTGATGACCCACTGTCGTGCCTGTTGACTCGGTGCCCGCAGCCTTGCCAGACGACTCGGTGCCCGCAGTCCCGCCAGTTGACTCGATGCCCGCTGTTCCGCCAGTTGACTCGGTGCCCGCAGTCTTGCCAGACGACTCGGTGCCCGCAGTCTTGCCAGACGACTCGGTGCCCGCAGTCTTGCCAGACGACTCGGTGCCCGCAGTCTTGTCAGACGACTCAGTGCCCGCTGTTCCGCCAGTTGACTCGATGCCCGCAGTCTTGCCAGTTGACTCGATGCCCGCAGTCTTGCCAGTTGACTCGATGCCCGCAGTCTTGCCAGACGACTCGGTGCCCGCAGTCTTGCCAGACGACTCGGTGCCCGCAGTCTTGCCAGACGACTCGGTGCCTGCTGTTCCGCCAGTTGACTCGATGCCCGCTGTTCCGCCAGTTGACTCGGTGCCCGTAGTCTTGCCAGACGACTCGGTGCCCGTAGTGTTGCCAGACGACTCGGTGCCCGCAGTCTTGCCAGACGACTCGGTGCCCGCAGTCTTGCCAGACGACTCGGTGCCCGCAGTCTTGCCAGACGACTCGGTGCCCGCAGTCTTGCCAGACGACTCGGTGCCCACAGTCTTGCCAGACGACTCGGTGCCTGCTGTTCCGCCAGTTGACTCGATGCCCGCTGTTCCGCCAGTTGACTCGGTGCCCGCAGTCTTGCCAGACGACTCGGTGCCCGCAGTCTTGCCAGACGACTCGGTGCCCGCAGTCTTGCCAGACGACTCGGTGCCCGCAGTCTTGCCAGACGACTCGGTGCTCGCAGTCTTGCCAGACGACTCGGTGCCCGCAGCCTTGCCAGACGACTCGGTGCCCGCAGTCCCGCCAGTTGACTCGATGCCCGCTGTTCCGCCAGTTGACTCGGTGCCCGCAGTCTTGCCAGACGACTCGGTGCCCACTGTTCCGCCAGACGACTCGGTGCCCGCAGTCTTGCCAGACGACTCGGTGCCCGCAGTCTTGCCAGACGACATTCAGCCTGATGCCGCTGCTCAGCATGATGAACTGATCCAGCCCGACGATCCTATTGGGCCAGTTGACTCGATGCCCGCTGTTGATCCAGATGATCCGGTACCTGATCCAGTGCCCGCTGTCGTGCCAATTGACTCAGAGCCCGCTGTCATACCTGGTGACCCGGTGCCCACTGCCTTGCCAGATGACGCGGTGCCCGCTGGCAAGCCAAATGACCTGATGCCTGGTGACCCAGTGCCCGCTGTCATACCTGGTGACCCGATGCCCGCTGTCAAGCCAGACAATCCGATACCTGATGACCCGGTGCCCACTGTCGTGCCTGTTGACTCGGAGCCCACTGTCTTGCCAGTCGACTCGGTGCCCGCAGTCTTGCCAGACGACTCGGTGCCCGCAGTCTTGCCAGACGACTCGGTGCCCGCAGTCTTGCCAGACGACTCGGTGCCCGCAGTCTTGCCAGACGACTCGGTGCCCGCTGTTCCGCCAGTTGACTCGGTGCCCGCAGTCTTGCCAGACGACTCGGTGCCCACTGTCGTGCCTGGTGACTCGGTGCCCGCCGCTTCGTCTGGGGGCCCGAGACCTGTTGCTCCGCCTGAAGGCCTGAGACCTGTCGCTCCATCTGGGGGTCCGGCGCCCGACGCTCCGCCTGAGGGCCCGAGACCTGTAGCTCCGCCTGGGGGTCCGGCGCCAGCCGCTCCGCATGGGGGTCCGGCGCCCGCCACTCCGCCTGGGGGCCCGATGCCTGTCGCCCCGCCTGGGGGTCCGATGCTTGTCGCCCCGCCTGGGGGTTCCGATGCCTGTCGCCCCGCCTGGGGGTCCGATGCCTGTCGCCCCGCCTGGGGGTCCGATGCCTGTAGCCCCGCCTGGGGGTCCGATGCCTGTCGCTCCGCCTGAGGGCCCGAGACCTGTAGTTCCGTCTGTGGGTCCGGCGCCCGCCGCTCCGCCTAAGGGCCCGAGACCTGTAGTTCCGCCTGTGGGTCCGGCGCCCGCCGCTCCGCCTGTGGGTCCGGCGCCCGCCGCTCCGCCTGGGGGTCCGATGCCTGTCGCCCCGCCTGGGGGTCCGATGCCTGTCACCCCGCCTGGGGGTCCGATGCCTGTCGCCCCGCCTGGGGGTCCGATGCCTGTCGCCCCGCCTGAGGGCCCGAGACCTGTAGTTCCGCCTGTGGGTCCGGCACCCGCCGCTCCGCCTGAGGGCCCGAGACCTGTAGTTCCGCCTGGGGGTCCGGCGCCCGCCGCTCCGCCTGGGGGTCCGATGCCTGTCGCCCCGCCTGGGGGTCCGATGCCTGTCGCCCCGCCTGGGGGTCCGATGCCTGTCGCCCCGCCTGGGGGTCCGATGCCTGTCGCCCCGCCTGGGGGTCCGATGCCTGTCGCCCCGCCTGAGGGCCCGAGACCTGTAGTTCCGCCTGTGGGTCCGGCGCCCGCCGCTCCGCCTGAGGGCCCGAGACCTGTAGTTCCGCCTGTGGGTCCGGCGCCCGCCGCTCCGCCTGGGGGTCCGAGGCCTGTCGCCCCGCCTGGGGGTCCGATGCCTGTCGCGCCGCCTGGGGGTCCGATGCCTGTCGCCCCGCCTGGGGGTCCGATGCCTGTCGCCCCGCCTGGGGGTCCGATGCCTGTCGCCCCGCCTGGGGGTCCGATGCCTGTCGCCCCGCCTGGGGGTCCAATGCCTTTCGCCCCGCCTGAGGGCCCGAGACCTGTAGTTCCGCCTGTGGGTCCGGCGCCCGCCGCTCCGCCTGAGGGCCTGAGACCTGTAGTTCCGCCTGGGGGTCCGGCGCCCGCCGCTCCGCCTGGGGGTCCGAGACCTGTAGTTCCGCCTGGGGGTACGGCGCCCGCCGCTCCGCCTGGGGGTCCGATGCCTGTCGCCCCGCCTGGGGGTCCGATGCCTGTCGCCCCGCCTGGGGGTCCGATGCCTGTCGCCCCGCCTGGGGGTCCGATGCCTGTCGCCCCGCCTGAGGGCCCGAGACCTGTAGTTCCGCCTGTGGGTCCGGCGCCCGCCGCTCCGCCTGAGGGCCCGAGACCTGTAGTTCCGCCTGGGGGTCCGGCGCCCGCCGCTCCGCCTGGGGGTCCGAGGCCTGTCGCCCCGCCTGGGGGTCCGAGGCCTGTCGCCCCGCCTGGGGGTCCGATGCCTGTCTCCCCGCCTGGGGGTCCGATGCCTGTCGCCCCGCCTGGGGGTCCGATGCCTGTCGCCCCGCCTGGGGGTCCGATGCCTGTCGCTCTGCCTGAGGGTCCGATGCCTGTCGCTCCGCTTGAGGGCCCGAGACCTGTCGCTCCGCCTGGGGGTCCGGCGCCCGCCGCTCCGCCTGGGGGCCCGGTGCCCGTCGCCCCGCCCGGGGGCCCGGTGCCTGTCGCCCCGCCCGGGGGCCCGGTGCCTGTCGCCCCGCCTGGGGGCCCGGTGCCTGTCGCTCCGCCTGGTGGCCCGCTGCCTGCTGCTTCGCCTGGTAGCCCAATGTGCCTCTGCCCGGGGTCCTGCCCGATGTGCCTCTGCCCGGGGTCCTGCCCGATGTGCCTCTGCCCGGAGTCCAGCCCGATGTGCCTCTGCCCGATGTGCCTCTGCCCGGAGTCCAGCCCGATGTGCCTCTGCCCGGAGTCCAGCCCGATGTGCCTCTGCCCGGAGTCCAGCCCGATGTGCCTCTGCCCGGAGTCCAGCCCGATGTGCCTCTGCCCGGAGTCCAGCCCGATGTGCCTCTGCCCGGAGTTCAGCCCGATGTGCCTCTGCCCGGTGTACCGCTGCCCGGAGTCCTGCCCGGTGTGCCAGTCTTTGATATCCCGCCAGTTACCAGACCCGGGCGGTGGAACATTTTTCCCAGCTAGGACTGTTTGGAGCGTCCTGAGGCCGCTCCTTGAGGGGGGGGTACTGTCAGGAATGGACTGGCCAGCTATGGTGGGACTCACCTGCCTTTTGATCTTCAGTACCAGGGCTGGCCAGCGGGTGTTCCCAGCAATCAGAGACTCAACTTTGCAGCCAGCTAACACCTGTAACTGATTATGCTGGGGTATTTAAGGGATGGCCAGACCCACAGACTCTGCCTTGGTGTGTGTTTGTCCTGGGCCCTGTATCCTGTTTCTGTCCTGCATCCTGTTTCTGTCCTGCATCCTGTTTCTGAACCGCTGCTGACTTCTCCTGCTCTGATCCCGGCTCGCTCCTGACCATCCCTCTGTCTGACCCTCTGTACCACGCTGCTTGCTACCTGTTCTGATCCCTGGCTTGTGACCCTGACCAATCTCCGCTTGCTCCCCCTGTACCTACCTGCCCTATTGATATTGACCCGGCCTGCCTGACGACGCTTGCTTGTATGTACTGTTATCTGTGGGTGGTTTGGTTTGGTTTGTTTGCACTGTATTATGTTTTAGTATTTCACTGCGTTTATGTTTGTATTGTTAGTGTTAATAAATTATATTGTTTATAACATATCTGAGGTCTGTGTTTCCCTGCGTCAGTCACACATCTCTGGTCACACCTGGGAGCCCTGACACAGCCTCAGGACGCTCCAAACAGTCCTAGCTGGGCAAAATGTTCCACCGCCCGGGTCTGGTAACTGGCGGGATATCAAGGACTGGCACACCGGGCAGGACTCCGGGCAGCGGCACACCGGGCAGCGGCACACCGGGCAGAGGCACATCGGGCAGAGGCACATCGGGCAGAGGCACATCGGGCAGGACTCCGGGCAGAGGCACATCGGGCAGGACTCCGGGCAGAGGCACATCGGGCTGGACTCCGGGCAGAGGCACATCGGGCAGGACTCCGGGCAGAGGCACATCGGGCAGGACTCCGGGCAGAGGCACATCGGGCCGGACTCCAGGCAGAGACACATCGGATTACCAGGCGGAGCAGCAGGCACCGGGCCCCCGGGCGGAGCGTCAGGCACCGGGCCCCCGGGCGGAGCGGCAGGCACCGGGCCCCCGGGCGGAGCGGCAGGCAGCGGGCCCCCGGGCGGGGCGACAGGCAGCGGGCCCCCGGGCGGGGCGACAGGCAGCGGGCCCCGGGCGGGGCGACAGGCACCGGGCCCCCGGGCGGGGCGACCGGCATCGGGCCCCCAGGAGGGGCAGGTGCCGGGCCCCCAGGCGGGGCGACAGGCATCGGGCCCCCAGGCGGGGCGACAGACATCGGGCCCCCAGGCGGGGCGACAGGTCTCGGGCCCTCAGGCGGGGCGGCGGGCGCCGGACCCCCAGATGGAGTGACAGGTCTCGGGCCCCCAGGCGGAGCGACAGGTCTCGGGCCCTCAGGCGGAGCGGCGGGCGCCGGACCCCCAGATGGCGCGACAGGTCTCGGGCCCTCAGGCGGGGCGGCAGGAGCCGGACCCCCAGGTGGAGCGACAGGTCTTGGGCCCTCAGGCGGGGCGGCGGGCGCCGGACCCCCAGGTGGAGCGACAGGTCTCGGGCCCCCAGGCGGAGCGACAGGTCTCGGGCCCCCAGGCGGAGCGGCGGGCGCCGGACCCCCAGATGGAGCGACAGGTCTCGGGCCCTCAGGCGGAGCGGCGGGCGCCGGACCCCCAGATGGAGCGACAGGTCTCGGGCCCTCAGGCGAAGCGGCGGGGGCACCAAGTCACCAGGCACGACAGTGGGCACCGAGTCAACTGGCGGAACAGCGGGCATCGAGTCAACGGGCGGAACTGCGGGCACCGAGTCGTCTGGCAAGACTGCGGGCATCGAGTCAACTGGCGGAACAGCGGGCACCGAGTCGTCTGGCAAGACTGCGGGCACCGAGTCGTCTGGCAGGACTGCGGGCACCGAGTCGTCTGGCAAGACTGCGGGCACCGAGTCGTCTGGCAAGACTGCGGGCACCGAGTCAACTGGCGGAACAGCGGGCATCGAGTCAACTGGAACTGCGGGCACCGAGTCAACTGGCGGAACAGCGGGCATCGAGTCAACTGGCGGAACAGCGGGCATCGAGTCAACTGGCGGAACTGCGGGCACCGAGTCGTCTGGCAAGACTGCGGGCATCGAGTCAACTGGCGGAACAGCGGGCACCGAGTCGTCTGGCAAGACTGCGGGCACCGAGTCGTCTGGCAAGACTGCGGGCACCAAGTCGTCTGGCAAGACTGCGGGCACCGAGTCGTCTGGCAAGACTGCGGGCACCGAGTCGTCTGGCAAGACTGCGGGCACCGAGTCGTCTGGCGGAACAGCGGGCATCGAGTCAACTGGCGGAACTGCGGGCACTGAGTCGTCTAGCAAGACTGCGGGCATCGAGTCAACTGGCGGAACAGCGGGCACCGAGTCGTCTGGCAAGACTGCGGGCACCGAGTCGTCTGGCAAGACTGCGGGCACCGAGTCGTCTGGCAAGACTGCGGGCACCGAGTCGTCTGGCAAGACTGCGGGCACCGAGTCGTCTGGCAAGACTGCGGGCACCGAGTCGTCTGGCAAGACTGCGGGCACCGAGTCGTCTGGCAAGACTGCGGGCATCAAGTCAACTGGCGGAACAGCGGGCACCGAGTCGTCTGGCAAGACTGCGGGCACCGAGTCGTCTGGCAAGACTGCGGGCACCGAGTCATCTGGCAAGACTGCGGGCACCGAGTCGACTGGCAAGACAGTGGGCTCCGAGTCAACAGGCACGACAGTGGGCACCGGGTCATCAGGTATCGGATTGTCTGGCTTGACAGCGGGCATCGGGTCACCAGGTATGACAGCGGGCACTGGGTCACCGGGCATCAGGTCATTTGGCTTGCCAGCGGGCACCGCGTCATCTGGCAAGGCAGTGGGCACCGGGTCACCAGGTATGACAGCGGGCTCTGAGTCAATTGGCACGACAGCGGGCACTGGATCAGGTACCGGATCATCTGGATCAACAGCGGGCATCGAGTCAACTGGCCTAATAGGATCGTCGGGCTGGATCAGTTCATCATGCTGAGTAGCGGCATCAGGCTGAAGAGAGGCATCAGGTTGAAGAGAGGCATCAGGCTGAAGAGAGGCATCAGGCTGAAGAGAGGCATCAGGCTGAAGAGAGGCATCAGGCTGAAGAGAGGCATCAGGCTGAAGAGAGGCATCCGGCTGAAGAGAGGCATCCGGCTGAAGAGAGGCATCCGGCTGAAAAGAGGCATCCGGCTGAAGAGAGGCATCAGGCTGAGTAGAGGCATCAGGCTGAGTAGAGGCATCAGGCTGAAGAGAGGTATCAGGCTGAGTAGAGGCATCAGGCTGAGTAGAGGCATCAGGCTGAGTAGAGGCATCAGGCTGAGTAGAGGCATCAGGCTGAGTAGAGGCTTCAGGCTGAGTAGAGGAGGAGGAGATAGTGGGCGGATTGCAGTTCCTGGCAGAGGCGGTTGCAGAGCTGCGTGGAGCCGACTTCAAGTTTACGTCCGAGGACTCAGAGGAAGAAGCTGAAAGTGATGTCATCCCCCGCAAGCCGGCTAAGCCGGTGGTGAAAGAGCATGCTGCCTTTGTCATGCTGCAACGCATCCCCAAGGACGTGTTGGCAAAGGCAGGGGAGCCACTGGAAGGGGAGAAGGACTCTGCTGATTGTGTTGGTGAGATGGTTCTGGACACTGGGGTAGCGGGTATAATGCCTGCAAAATTGTCTGAGCTGCAGGTTAGCCCTACAGTCCTGGCTAAGGGTGTTTCCCCTCCGGTGGTGGTCCCACTGGGCCCCGCCCCTTTGGGGGGCATGGTGGCCTCTGGTGTGCAACCAGCAGGTCCCCCGGTTTCTCCTCAGGGGGCTCCAGGTTCTCAGGTCCAGGCTCCTGCGGGTCCGGCTCAGGTGGGTTCTCCTGCTGGTATGGGTGGTCCCCAGCCCCGGGCTCCCCCAGGTCATGGCTCATCAGCATCTGCCCCTTCAGTTGCTGCTGCTGGTGTGGCGGCTTCCCCTGGTCATGCCCCCTTGATGTTGAGTGCCCCTGGGGCTGGATCGGGGCTCAGTTACTCTGCTGCAGTTAGGGGAGGTCAGGGGTCAGTGGGATCGGCCCGGGCAAGGGCAGGTAACCTACCCACTTCCGCCGCAAGGCGAAATGTTGTTCAGCTGAAATGGTCAGGGGAGGGCCCCCCCCTTAGCAGGAGAGAGGTCATAGACCGCATATTAGAAATGGGCTTCCATGCCGCAGATATTTTTGCGTTTATTGCTCCAGTTGGTACTGGAGAATATGACGTGTCCTTCATGCGGCCAGAATTGTTGGACCTCTTTTGGCAGAGGTATGAGGCCACCTTTGTCACCAGCCCTAGGTGGGTGGGCCTAACCCCGAGGCTCGTCTCTCGCCAGTCCCTGATTAAAAAAATAACGGTGCTGGTGAGAAATGAATCCATCCCTGCATCAGATATTGTGGTCTGGCTAAGCAGATATGGGGATGTGATGGGGCCCCTTGGGAAGATCAAGGATGAGAGGGGAATATGGACAGGTGGGTGGACGACCACCGTCCGCTTAAAGGTGGTTGGAAATGTGCTCCAGCACATTCCCTCTTCCGCTTTTCTAGGGAAGGACCGCCTGATCATTTTTTATGCGGGTCAGCCGAGGGTCTGCCACCGCTGTGGGGGCAAGGGGCATTTTGCGGCCACCTGCCCCGTCATTAGATGTTCCCTGTGTCAGGAAATAGGACACCTGGCCAGGGACTGCAATGTTGTCCGATGCAATCTCTGCGGGGAGCTTGGGCATTCATACAACCAGTGCCCGGAGGCCCTCCACAACCTTCCGGTGGGGGAGCTTGAAGCAGAGTTGGATCGGGTAGATGCTGAAGAGGCGGAGGCGGCATTGGAGAGAGCGGCTTCGGTTGCTGTGGCGGCCCTTGTGAGGGAAGGGGAGGTTTCTGTGGCCCCTCCTGTCTCTGTCCCCCCTGTTTCGTCTACCCCTTTGGAGTCCCCTGTTGTTCCCCCTTGTGTGCCGGTTCCTCCTCCCAGGACTAAGAAACAGCTGAGGGAGGCTGCTAAAGGGGCCGGGATGGTTGAGGCTAGGTCTAGTCCCTCAGTGTCTGCTCCCCCCTTGCTCTTGCCACTGCGGCGGAGTAGGAGGCCCGGTAGGGAGTCCCGTGAGTCCCAAGGTTCTGCTCCGGTAGGGGCACGGGTGGAGGAGGGGTGGTCCCTGGTGGGTAGGCGGAGTAAGCCAGTTTTGTCCTCAGCAGGGTCGGTGTCCTCTTTAGAGGCGGGGGAGGTGGCCCTGGGGAATAGGTTTGGGGCTTTGTCGGGGGAGGAGGAGGGGTCAAGTGATCCCGCTTCCCCGATGGAGGACGAGGATGCTGGGGGGTCTCTTAAGAGAGTGAGGGACCCTGCCAAGAAAGTCAAGAGGAGGATTAAGAAACGTCCCTCTCAATTATCTTAATGGCAGTTCCCGCTCCGATAAAGGTGGCAACCATTAATGTTGCCAGCATAAAGTCTGTAAGTGCTAGAGAAACAGCCTTATTTTTGATCAGTGGGATGGAAGCTGATATTTTCTTTTTGCAGGAGACCAGGTTGCCCACCTTGGCTGATGTCCATCTGGCCAAGCGTGAGTGGAGGCGTGGGCCCTCCTACTGGGCTCTTGCGGCTGAGCTTTACAGCGGAGTTGCGGTGCTTTTTACCGGCATGGTAACGTGTCGGCGGATAATTGAGGTAGAGATCGGAAGATGTCTGATTCTGGATGTTCTCGTAAGGGGGCATGAGCTCCATCTCATTAATATCTATGGCCCACAGTCCAAGTGGGACAGGAAGAACCTCTTTGCGAGGATTAAACCTTACCTCTTTACATCCCGGCTGGTAGTCTTTGGAGGTGATTTTAACACCATTACTAGGCCCAAGGACAGGAGAGGCTTCACTGACGGGCTGGGATATGATAGCAATTTTCTAAATGCTATAGTCAGGGAGGCAGGTCTGGTTGACGCTTGGATTCAAAGTGTCCCAGACGGCACGGGTTTCACCTTTAGGAGAGGTAATAGCCAGAGTAGGATAGACAGGTTTTTTTTGAAGGAGAACTCTGCCTTCTCGGCACCTGAGTGTCAGGCGGTGGAGTTTTCCGATCACCTTATGCTATCTGTCACCTTGAATATTTCAGACACGCCGCTGAGAGGAAAGGGCATCTGGAGGATGAATTTGTCTCTGCTGGAGGACGAGGAGGTGAGACGATCTTTCGAGGAGTTCTTTCAGGCGCAGGAGACGGTGCTGGATTTCTGCGGCAGTAAGTCTGAGTGGTGGGAGCTCACCAAAGTGCGGATCAGCAGGTTTTTCAAGGCTATTGGTAAGAGACGGCAGTTTAAACAGTATAACGCCTACCAGCGGTTGCGGAGGAAGCTCGACCGCCTTGTTTCTAGCGGTGGAGATTCGGGGGCAATCTCGGAGGTGAAGCTTCTCCTTAGGGAACTCCAGTATGATCGGCGTGCCTCTTTGGTTCTGGAGAGGGATTATGGGAAATACCACTCGCCTGACCCTTTCCAGAATTGCAAACAGAGTGCAGCAGTTAAGACGATCTCTGCTCTGAGGGATAGTACAGGGTCCCTGGCTAAATCCAGGTCAGGGATTCTGGAGGTCTCCAGGTCCTTTTATGCGGATTTACTGAGTGAGAAACACCTTGACCGGACAGGGATGTCGAGCTTTTTGGAATCCACGCCTGGTCTGGACAGTGATGTCCCTCTGGCGAGTTTGACTGGGGAGATTACTGCAGAAGAGGTGTCCAGAGCGATTGATAGTCTGGCCATTAAAAAGACTCCTGGGCCAGACGGTCTGACTGCCAAATTTTTTAAGGCTTTTAAATCCCGCCTGGCACCTCGTCTCGCGGAAGTGTATAACAGCTGTCTGGATGAGGGATCTCTCCCTCCTTCCATGAGACAGTCTGCAGTTATTCTCCTGTCAAAGGGTAAAGATCCTTCGGCTATTGAGAACTGGCGCCCCATCAGCCTCCTCAATGTCGATAGAAAGGTTCTGGCGAAGATCTTGTTCTGGCGCTTGTCGTCAGTGGCAGACAGTTTGCTTTCTCGTCAGCAGCATTGCTCGGTCCAGGGCAGGAGTACCTTCACAGCGGTGTTAGCTGTCCGGGAGGCTCTGGAGCGATGTAAGGCTGAAGGATGGGGAAAGTACTTGCTGGCGGTGGATCAGGCAAAGGCCTTTGATCGAGTTGATCACAAGTACCTCTGGCATCTCCTGGACCGGTATGGTTTGGAGGGGAGGTTCATCGGCTGGTTGAAGACATTGTACCAAGGGGCGGAGAGCTTCATGTTGGTGAATGGTTGGGTTGGGCAGCCCTTTGAGGTTGGATCTGGGGTGCGCCAGGGGTGCCCGCTGAGTCCCTTGCTCTATGCCTTTGCCATTGACCCCTTCGTCAGGAGGCTAGATGACGGGGCGGTGAATGGGGTGCTGGTGGGTGCCACTGGAGATCCGCCTTTGAGAGTTGTGGCTTATGCTGATGACGTTTCTGTTTTCATTTCTGGACCGGAGGAGGCGCAGGAGGTGGTTTCAGTAATGGATCAGTATGCCGAGGCATCAGGTTCCAAGGTCAATCAGGACAAATGTGAAGTTCTCTGGATGGGTAGGGAGGGTGAGAGCTTCTCACTCCCGGACGCCTTCCCGGTGCCTCAGCTGAACATCAAAGTGTTGGGCATCAATTTTGGCTCTGCTGATTACAGCAAGCAAAATTGGGAATCCAAGCTGTCGGATGCCGAGGTCAAAGTGAGATGTTGGAAGGGGTGGCGGCTCTCCTTGAGGGAAAGGGTTGATTTGATCAGGACTTTCCTGCTCCCAGTCTTTTTGTACGTCAGCTTCGTTTGCCTCTTGCCAGAATCGCTCTATATGAGGATCTATAGCTGTTTCTTCCAGATGTTATGGGGGAATCGGCTGAACCTCGTCAAGAGGGACGTGACTTACTCATCCAGGCGGGAGGGTGGCCTAGGTATGGTCAACCCGGTGGTCTTTTTCTCTCTGATGTTCTTGAAACATAACTTTGGTAATATGCTGGCAGAGAGACCGCCTGCATGGGTAGGACTGTTCCGGATCTGGTTTGGACCCTTTCTGCACAGTTGGGAGAGTGGCGGGCCAGTGAGAAGCCTGCGGGTCAAGCATGGTAAGCTCCCGGCTTATGTGGCCCCGTGCCTGAAGTTACTCCGTCGGTGGCATGTGACTGCGGAGGAGGTCCGGTCCCTCCCCAGGAGGCTCCTGGGTGAGAGGATTGTGGCATCTGCTTTCCATGCGCCGCTGGCCTTGAGAGATTGCCCGGGCCATGTTATGAGGGAGGGTTTGCGGTTGATAAATCTGGAGCGGATCCCCCTGAAGTTGCGGGACCAGGCCTGGCTCGCCTTCCATGGCAGGCTCTACGTGAGGGGTAACCTGAAGTACCGTCCTGCGGATGACCGTGGTTGTCCGAGGTCGGAGTGTGGGGGTGAAGTGGAGACTATGGACCACTTCTTGCTTCAGTGCCCCTTTAACGTAGAGGTGTATAAACAGGTGGGAGGGGCTCTGGGTGTTCCTTTCCTCCATTGCATGTCGTATGCGGAGTGGGTGTACGGAGCATTCGAGAGTCGCATGGGTTTTAATTTGGACACCCTGTTTTTAGTCAGCTTAGTTGTCCGTTATTACACTTGGATGGCACGGTGTCAGGTCTCCATTCGGCAGAAGGTCCTCCCTGTTCAGGTGGTGGCGAGTGACATCCTTGGTGAGGTGGGGAAAATTCGGGGTCTTGAGAAAGACAGGCTGCGACGCAGAGCTTGGATGGAGGCGTGGAGGAACATCAAGCCTGTTGCTGCGGTCTGTTGATCTCGGGTGGTGGGATCTGTCCCTAGTTTCTGCCTTCAGCACTCCCTAGATTTTTGCGTTCGGATCTTTTTGGTAGCCTTTTGCATGGTAGGTTGTAGGGGTCAGACGTGGAAGATTTGCGGGTTCCTTAGCCCTCCCCTGTGGTGTATATAATAGTATGGTTAGGTCCTTTGTATATAGTTTAGGCCATATAGGCCGTAAGCAGCAGGTTTGAATATGGAAATTGCATATGGTTTATGTTTTTGTCTGAGCCATAAAGGCTCTTAGTCATGTGGTCTCGGCCATAAAGGCCTTGTACTGTAAATATTGTATATAGTTTCCGTTTTTTTCCTTTCAGGTTATGGACTTTTATTTATGAGCCGTTCAGGCTATGTTTGAGTTTTGTTTTTGTTTTTTTTTGTTTTTTTTCCCCAGGGACTGTTGGGACATTTTAGTTTCCTTTCTGTTGAGTTTTGTATTTATTTATATTTATACTTTTATGCATAAGTCTGATGGATATGTATGACATCAATACATAATAAAAAATCTCCATTCCTGACAATATCCAAGAGTGGTTTAACTTTTTTAATGAAAAGGGTATGGAAACCCTACAGTTCCTCATTAAAAGAAAACAGAAAAAAATGAGGATGATAGAGTCAAATCTGCAGGAGAACAAAGCCAAAATAGAGACATATAAAGGACATCCGGAGTTTGCCAAATATATGGACGAACTCAATAAATATGTCCAAAAGAAAGATTTGGAAAATAAAAATAAGAAAAAGAAAAAATTCCAAAAAGTAACACAGGACTACCAAATGAAAAAAGTTTTCAAATGGCAAACTAAACTCACACAAGGAGAAATTAGATCCACAGAATCTACACCAGTAAAAATGGGGGAGACATCTCCAAACAAAAAAGTATTGGAGTTTAAGACACCCCCTAACACTATGAATAAAGGAGAACAGAAAGAACCTATATACCATCACCCAGACCAAACTACACAAGGATATAGGAAGCCCAATAATAACAAAAATTGGAAACCCAATTATAGAGGCCCACCCCAACAACCTTATTGGGGAGGTAAACCATACTATAATAAACACCATGGAGGGTATCCACCGAGAGGACCACAAAATTATTACCCACAACCTAATTTTTATGCACAATATCCACCTAAACCTCAAAGGCCTCAATTTTACAACAAACCCATGTATGATAGATTTGAGGTACCCCAATACAATAGATTCTCACCACTAGCATCACAAACTCCAGAAACACCGATATATAACCCTTTTTTAGGATGGAACCAGTACCCCCAAGTAGAAAGGGGGGAAGCAAAGGGAAAACCAAAAAGAGGGGGTGCAGAGGAGGAAGAAGGCAACAACAAAAAAGGAGAGATTAAAAGGGGAGGGGATTTTTAATATTAGTGGTGTCCCCCTTAAAAAAGAAGAGATATATGCGCTAGATAAAGGATTAAAATTTGCACCAACTAGAGGTTTGAATAAGTTTGATACTTATGTGAATCTACAGAAACTAATTAGAAATTTAAACCTGAAAAAATATTATGCACAGTATCCAACCAATATGATTGATCACAATGAACCCTCATATAGATATCATACTAATTTGAAGAACAAATCAGTTTTTAATCCGACTAATATTGATGGTAAATATATTAATGTTTTTAGAAATTTAGTCAGTAATGATTTAGAAAATTTAAAAATTAAAAAATACAAAGAAGATATGTATTTGCAGAAAGGCATAAAAAGTCTAAAGAAAAGGTCAAATATAGTGATCAGACCAGCGGATAAGGGGGGAGGCATAGTGGTTATGTCAAAAGAACAATATGAAGACACTATGGAAGAAATGATGGGGGATACCAACACTTATCAGAAATTGATTAGAAATCCCACTAAAGAATATAAAAAAGAATTGATTAAATTAGTGAAATATGGGACTAAAAAAGGTGTATTGAACAGTAAAGAAGAGAAATATCTAATACCCACTGTATGTAAATTACCAATCATATATTCAGTACCCAAAATACATAAGGACAGCATTAAACCACCAGGTCGACCAATTATAAACGGCATAGACTCAATGACATCAAGACTAGGAGAGTACATTGACAGCTTTTTACAACCGTTAGTAGAGAACACACCAGCATATTTGAAAGACACAAAGCATGTTATACAGTTGATACAGAAAGTACAGGTACATAGCAATATTATTATGAGCACAGCTGATATCTCCTCATTATACACGAATATTGATCATGGAGGAGCAGTAGAGGCAATAAAGTGGGCTTTAAATAAATACTCGAGCATTCCCAATAAACACAAAAAATTTATCATCAAAAGTTTAAAATTTTGTCTACTTCATAATTACTTTTGGTACAATAAAGAATACTATTTACAAATCAGGGGAGTAGCAATGGGCACTAAATTCGCCCCAAGTGTGGCGAATTTGTATATGTCAAAATGGGAGGAGGAGACAATTTATCATCACCCCAGGGAGGAAATTAGACTGTATAACAGATTTATTGATGATAGTATCATAATATGGGATGGTAGGAAGGAAAATTTATAACTATTCTATAAAGATTTGAATAATTATAGAGATAATATTAATTTGAGCTGGATTATTAATGAGGGTGAAATTAATTTTTTGGACATTGTAATTAAGAAAGAAGGACATTTATTGTATACAAAAAATTATTTTAAAAATACTGATCGGAATGCATATATTCCAACTACGAGCTGTCATTATCAACCGTGGATAAATAACATCCCGAAGGGCCAATTTATAAGGGTAAAAAGGAATTGTAGTAGAAAAGATGATTATAAGGCACAAAGTGAAGTTTTAAAAAACAGATTTTTAGTGAAGGGATATGACCCAGTAAAAATAGAGAAAGAAAGAAATGAAGTGGGACAGATGAATAGAGAGATTTTATTGATGGATAAACCAAAGAAAGATAAAGGAGAATACGATATACCTATAGTGTTGGATTATCACAAACAGTATAAAGCAATACAGAGAATTATCTCCAAACACTGGGGAATATTAAAACTAGATAAACATCTTAAAAATATTATTCCCCAAAAACCAAAATTCATATATAAAAAAGCACCCAATTTAAGAGACACGTTGGTAAAAAATGTATTGGAACCATTGAAAACTAATAACTTCACCTTTCTTCAAGGTGAAGGGTTCTATGCATGTGGTAGGTGCTATGGGTGCAAGAGAGTTGTAAACAACCCCAGATGTAGATTTGTATTTTCTAATACACACAACGATAAGGAATACAAAATCAAACAGTTTATTTCCTGTGAAACGAAGGGAGTAGTGTATGCGTTGAAGTGTCCATGTAACTTAATATACATTGGTAGAACAAAAAGAGCACTAAAAGAACGCATCAAGGAGCATGTATATAATATTAATAGAGGATACAGATACCATCATGTTTCATACCACTTTTGACAATGTCACAATCAAGATTCATCCAAATTACAATTCTGGGGAATAGAGAAACACAATAGACATTGGAGAGGAGATAATTTGGTAAGGGAGATAAGCAAAAAAGAATCAAAATGGATTTATGAAATGAGATGCCTAGCCCCACATGGTTTGAATAAGGAATTTGACCTAACTTGTTTTATTAGTAATTTTTAAAGAGTTTTTAAATAATTTTTATCAGGGATATTTGCAATATACATATAGTTACACATAAATGGAGTTAAAGAATCTAATAGAGAGTATTGGTAATAGTAGAAGTGCTTCTAATCATGGCAACAAGTAAAAATCATGGCAAATATGAACATAGAGGAATAGGTTTTATTAGGTGTCGGATTGATATGATATCTATAATGAGGAGAACAAATAAATAGAGATAAAATCAAGTATTGGATAAAGATTGGGGTATAAAGTGGTCTTAAGCAGAATTGTGCACTATATATGTTGATTAGGTTGATGTATTTTTATGGATTTTTTAATTATTTATGTACATTCATATATATACATATTAATTCATGGGTTCATATGTATATATTTTTATTTTATAATTATAGTTAAAAATATTTTTTATTGATGATTATATATTTTAATAAAATAATTAGTATAGATAGATTGTAATAAAATTATGCATGTAACTTATTTATATAATATTTTATCTATGTATTGTAAAGCTGTAGATGTCCCATGATCCTATAGGTTTGTAAATAGTGACAATGCAGTCAGAAAAGGTAGCAAATATGCAATTAAGTACAGTATTAGAAACTGACGATATGTGCTTTACATATCAGAAGTAGATTGACATATACAGACCATAGGAAAATGGCCACGCCCATGTGGTCTACAAGAAAATGGCGCCGACTGTCTATATATATATGGAGCAGAGCGCAGTGATGTCCAATTGTTTTCCCCCTGATGAAGCCACGTGACCCTGTGGCGTAACGCGTAGGGGAGGGGCTCTGACGTCACGCCGCCGCGGTGGACGAGCGGCACTTACAAACACAGGATCTGGGCACATATCAGCTGAATACAGTACTGCTGAACAAAATGTGAGTGGCGATTTTACTTACTAATAAAAAGGTTGAACCTCACAAAGGATAAGGCACTATTGTGGCTCTTTCTTACATGGTTTACTGGGAGGAGGAAATACCATCTAAACCATCTCTAAAAACACCCATTGAGGCTAAAGTGTGGAAGGAGGGAGACCCCTGGTGGCAGAAATAAGGCAATCCACAAATACGGATGGAAACACGCATATAGAGTGAAGATTCCCACCTTGTCCTGATAGGACAAAAAGTGTTTTTAGCCAGCTTGTCTGGCTAAATAAGGAGGTGAGCGTACACCTATCTATAGAACACGGGGAGTGTGGCACAAAACACCTCACTTGTCACTGAAATATCATAGAAGCACAAAGAGGACTGTTTATGTAATTGTTTTGAATATTGGATGAACATTACTTTGGAATGCACTATATGTTGCACTGGCTTGAAGCACAGTAACTTTTTTCACATTATTATTTGAATAATCACCAGTATATGAGTTTTTAAGAATATTATGGAGCGCGGCACGTATATGTATCTGTAGATATATATGTTTTATGTACAGTGGTACGAAATCATACTGGCTAAAAGGACTCAAGGTATATTATTAAGTGGTGATCAAATTATTAAGGTGTCCAAATTATTGGTTCATTAAATATTTGCCGTATTTTAACGGCTGGAGGCACTGCGATATTTTGTTTAAGGGGAAAGGACACCACCCTACATAATTAGAATAAATTCTTACATAAACCACCACAGTAGGCCATAGTTTTATAAGGAGAATCCATAATCTGACAGTACAGATACAGGTATATCCAGGTGCTTCTGAGACTAAGGCAAATAAAGATTCATTAACATTCTTAGAGTCTGGAGGGAGAACTGCTGGGACTTCCCAGGTCAGATGCCTGGTGATGAGAGCTTTCCTGGGTGGAGGCGGGTGAGGATTGACATCTTTGATTGCGATGTCATTTCGCTTTCGGGGTGTTATTGTTGGAGACCACAAGCCAGGGATCTGAGGAGTAGAATGTGCTATATCAATCAGGTAGGTCTGAAAGTGGGATGTCTAAGGTTTCACAAAAAGGTTGGATATCTTCTGCTACACACAGCAATGCCGAGCAACCCCTCAATGAAGCCAATAAGCAAAATGGAAAACGACACCTATAGGTGATACCTCGGGTGTGTAAAAGTTAAAGAAATGGCCTTAGGGCACACCGGAGCTGCAGCGTAATATAGGACAAGTCTTGGAATAATTTTTTTTCAGATCCGTTAAAGAATATGTGATCCTTATCTTTCGCCTTACGCATAATGGCTTCTTTAAGAGGGGAACTGACTATACAGCATATCACATCTCTGGGTGGATAATCATCTCGACCCCATTGTCTGATGGCCTGGTGTACCCGTTCAAACTCAATTGGGGTGTCAGCTGGCCTCTCCTACAGATCATTAAAAATAGCAGAAATAGCCGATTCCAACGTTTGAGATTCTATAGATTCAGGAAGATCTAGAACCCTAATATTATGGCGTCTTCCTCTATTATCTAAATCTTCCAAGTGTCTATGCATCTTGATCATATGTGCCACATGAGAATCAGAGAAGCATTGCAGTTGTTTAATGGCTGCACTGTGTAAAATGGTGGATTTTTCATTCTCTCCCAGACTTGCTGCCATGGTCTGCATATCGGTGTGAAGCTCAGCAATAGCTGCTGACAGATTTGACTTTATGTCCTCTGCCACCCTTTGCAGGTTGGATAGGCTTGGCGGGAAGGAGGAGGAACCTCCTGCTCTCTCACTCGCCCATCCCGCTGGCTCCGGTCATCTGCTCAGGGAGAGATGTGGAAGAGATGGAGGCCTCATGGTGATCTGAGTGCTGGGTCCGGAACAGGGCCTGCAAATTGCCACTCGACTGGGTAGTGACCTCCTTTTGTGCCCGGGTCACAGAGCCACTCCTCCCCATCTTCACCATGCCAAAGGGTGTGCTGAGATCCCAGAAAAGGTTTAAGAAATAGCCTAGTGACGCAGGAGCTCCTGGTCTAAGCGGCCATCTTGGACCAAAGCTTAAGCCACACCCCCTAGATGGTATTTTTTTATGCTATTCACTAAACACTACATGATACATTATTATTTTGGGAGAATCAGCCATGTTTTAGTTGTGCAACACTATTTTGGGAAATTACACTGTTTAATGTGGCAACACATCAGGACCTAGCAGCAACTAGGTGGATTTTTATTGATGCACTTTTAATTGTATTTTCTATTTTTTATTGATTTATTTGTTTGGAAACATACCTTCTCACACTATTTTGGCAACTGCAAGATTATTTGGGTTTATCGTGGCTCTAAGTCTGTTGTTTATGTGATAGAGTGTAGTGCCTGTTAGGTTCAATATGTGGGAGGCACCATATGCCCCCTCACGGCTAAAATATTCAAGAGATTTCAGGGACCTACACAACGGTAATCTAGGATCATTCTCTTTCTTTGCCTCAGAATAAGTTCACAAAGTAAGCTGAGGGGGAGACGCACACCGTATTCTATTAAAAAGGGAAGTGTGGTAGATCGATATATTGAATACAAGGGCACCATTTGGTCTGAATAATATATTAGATATAGTTTTATTTTTTAAGTAAATTATAAAATTATGGGCTTTGATTATTTAGTTATGATTTTCTTTTCCACATTTGGATAGACTGTAATTCTGTTAGTTTTACTCCATGTGACTTTATTTATTTATTAATTGCTTTTAGTGAGCCTAGTCCTGCCTCTGTAATTAATTGTGGAGAGGGTAAAGGAGAATACATAAATTGTGATTTTTCATTTATACTATCATGCTATGAGGAAGGCTGTTGTAGCCAAAACATGTTAGCAGCATTACACAGTGGGGTTTATTTACTAAAGCTGGTTAACTCAAAATCTGGTGCAGCTGTGCATGATAGCCAATCAGCTTCTAACCTCAGCTTGTTCAGTTAAGCTTTAGCAATAAAACCTGTAAGCTGATTGGTTTCTCTGCAGAAGTGCACGGGATTCTGAGTGAACCAGGTTTAGTAAATAAACCCATGTGTCTTTGGAAATGTAGCCAAATAAGGATTTGAATCAGGAAGTATACTGAGTGGTCAGCTTTTTCTTATCATAGAGGTACAGTTATGGGCTGTGTGTGGATTCCTCCCTCCTGACAGCAACAGAGCGTGCTGTGTTCTTCTCTCACTGCGTTGCTGCTCTCTGTGTAAAAGCCTCTGCTTTCTTATACCCCCAGAAGCAGGGTGGTGCACTGAACAGAGATAAAGGGAGAAGATCATGGGACCTGTAGTTCTAGAAGGTTCCCTGTACAGGGCAGACTAATAGAGGCTTGAATTTCAACACCTAGTGATTACTGCTAATCAGAGGAGGACACACGCAGAGCTTTCCTGGGCAAATTACCAGAGAGAAGGGTCTTTACCAAGGGTAAGCGGAACACTATGGACCTACTGTTGGACCTGCCAGTGCTCCACCAAAGAGACAGCTACACAAGAGAGAAACAGCAGAAGAAACAGAGTATGCAGACCTGCTGCTGTGTTCTGAGCACCCACCTGAGGACCTGATCATGAGGACTGAGACTTCTGGCACAGATGACCACCAAGCGGTTGGGACTGAAC
The DNA here is from genome assembly GCF_062004578.1 of Staurois parvus. Classification (NCBI taxonomy): domain Eukaryota; kingdom Metazoa; phylum Chordata; class Amphibia; order Anura; family Ranidae; genus Staurois; species Staurois parvus. Next base: position 12,406,557 of record NW_028318157.1, read on the forward strand.
CTGTTGCATGCCAGGAGTGGTGAGCAGAACTACAAAGCTTAATCTTTTACTGCCCACAGTTAATTCAATAGAGACTGCTCTTTACTTAGCAGTCCATTAGCCATCCATTCCATAGTCTTATTGGGACATCTTTATGTGCAATACCCTATAGAAGGGCCCTGATGAAAACTGGCTAATACTGACAATTAGGCACCTGGTAATATATAGCCACCTCCAAGTGGATCCCTATGTCAGAGATGTATACCCACACCCATTATTGGGGTTGTATGTGCAGAGTGCACTCAAGGACATTTCTTTGAGTTAGTTAATGTCATTATATTGCCCATTATTTATAGCTGTTAAAACTTGGTTTAACTTTATATCAGTTAGTTAATATTCATATTATAGGTTGGTGTACCTCCAATTTGGCCTAGCTTGTTTAAACATTTTCAGTTGCATGTCTAGTGGTTTATTCATTGTCTAACTTGTCTTGCTAGAATACATCTATTTAATCTGCTACCAAGTTGCTTCTGGCCTATGTTCTGTATACTATTATAGAGTGGTGGCATACTAAGTTACACAGGTGTGTCCAGTGGGGACCAAGCAGTGCATTGTGGCAAAACAGAGAATCTATTATCTTAAGTGACTCCTTCTGGGGTAAGTGCTACATGTTATCAACACTTTTAATTTCTCATTGCAATGAGCTGCTGTCCATACCTGTTTTAAATCCACCATTAGTGTTCCAGTACACAGAAAATCAGCAGCGAGATGTCTCAATGATTACCACCCAATTGTTTTAACTCCAGTGATAACAAACTGCTTCATGAAGCTTGTGCTGTGCCTGATGATGCAATCACTATTGCATTGCATGCAGCCTTGACCCATGATAATAAATAATCTCATCTAATCCAAGTACCACAATCTTACCAAATCAAAGATAGAGTATTAATATTGGGTTCTATTTGTAATGAAACTGAAATTTTGTACCTGTCCTCCTCATATAAATGTATTTCTAGATTGAGGTCTAACCTTTCATAAAATAGCTGTACAGCTTCTGACACAAATTATTTTCTCAATGTTATACATTGCAATAAAACGAAAATGTGTCTAATTTTTAGATCTGTCTCTGTATAAAATTGAAAACATACAAAAAGTACCCATTATATATAAGGTACAAGATGCATGGTAAAGAAATTGGATCATCTTTATATTAATTTATATGAATTTTTGCTGGCATTAACCTTTCCTTTGGGGAAATTATATACCTGAAACTATGTTTCAAAAATATACATTTAATTTTGGACCCAGGTGATCTTGTCTGCCCCTGGGAAGGTGGTCAAAAAATATACACAGCTTGAGTGACCTCAGCTGTCTCATATAAGGTTCTGGAGAGAGCAGTTTAAAGTCCATTAGCCAGCTGGAGACCTGATATCTTTTCTGCGTAATTGGCAAAGACTAATACATTGTGACAGATGGGTAGAGGCACAGACACCAAAATATGTTATTCCAATTAAACCATACTCAATAGATGATATTCTAAATGTAGAATTGTTTTCCTTTTCATAAACAGGATGCTCATGGAGAAAGAAACTTATGTTCCTGTAAATTTGGTGAAGATTACAAAACCCTATTTTGAAATTAAATTAAGCAGTGTAAACATGGTTGAGTTTGCTGTGAATTAGTATTATTCATGAAATGAAATAATCCTTGTAAATGGAAGTAATATTAATAATATTGATATTGTAAATTATTATTATTTGCATTCTGACACTGTACTCTTCCAGAACTTGAATACTTGTGTTTTCTTTTAATTAAAAAGGAATTTATTAAAGAGCTTGGGCTTTTATTTAAATGTATTTCTTTTTAGGAATGAGTAAGAAAGAGCACTAATGTACCCTGAATTCATTCCCCTAGGGTGCACAGGCTGGATATCTGTGGGCTCCCCTAAAATAAACTTCCAAAATATAATAGGTGACCCTTACAAACCCTCAAATCCCTTTTGGAAAAAGGATGTGAGGATGAAGTCCTTGTCCCCTCGACATAGGGTCAAGGTGCCTCAGAAGGAAGGAGTCTTACCCTCGTTGAGTTTGACAGGCATGTAGCTTGTAGCACTAGAAGGGTGCTCACTACCCTCCCTTTTCTGGCTGCCCAGGCTACATGCCTGGATTAGGATCTAGTTTGAATTTAGTGATGAGTCAAAGTGCCTTGGGTTGAGTTCAAGCAGGTTTCAGTGTAAACATCAAAAAAGATCAGATGCTGAACCAAAACTCTGTTTAAATAAAAAAAATTGTTTTCTGGGCAAATAGGCACTACCCCGAGGAACATGTACAAAGAAACATTTTGAAAAAAATCCATTTGGTCAAAAGCAGTGACTTTTAAATGCTTAACAATAAAAAAGTACAATTCCTTTAACTAACATGCCACGGGTGGGGATTTTTTTTTTAGCTCATGCTCTCCAAACTATGGCCCTCCAGGTGTTGAGGAACTGCAAGTCCCATGAGGCCTTGCAAGATTCTTGACAACCATAGGCAAGGCTCCCAGTGGTAATGGCATGATGGGACTTGTAGTACTTCAACAGCTGGAGGGCCATATCTTGAAGACCCCTGCTTTACAGCATTGTGGAGAGATCTAGGGTCTATAAGACCCCAAATATCTCCTCTGAGGACCTGTCATGCCTTATTCCTATTATAAGAGATGTTTACATATGGAGATTTTTACCAGTTCCCACCCGGCCAATAGCAAGATCATAAAAGTGAAGATCATAAGACTAGTGGATTGTAGATGATTTGCAGTTCAAAGTATCAAGTGTGGCTGTAGACTATATATATATTTTAAAATGATATCATAAAAAAAAAAAAATAATAACTGCAAATTTTTTTTTTAATAAAAATAGTTGTAAAAGATTATTGTTATAGCAATTACCATTCTCCTAGTCAAGAAAAGCAAGATAAGTGAGCGCTTGAATGAATATAATGATAAACAGCAGCTGTACACCAAAAAAGGCACCGTATCAAACCTTCAGAGACATAAATGTAAATGTGCCTATACAGGCAGTCCCCGAGTTAAGTACATTCGGCTTACGTAATACTCATACTTACGTACACTTCCCTCGGGACCGGAAGTCAAGCTGTCAGCATTCTTGTGCAGCAAGCTGATAAGAGACTAGCTGATAAGAGACATCAGAGAGACATAAGAGACAGAGACATCCATTGCTCGTTACTTGTGGGGCTAGCAGTGTCTGCCCACTATCTCCAAAGTGATTTAAGACTGTCTGTCTGCACCTCCGGGGAGAGGAAAGGAGAGGCTGTCAGGCTGCTCACTGAAGTGATCCTCCGTCTGTGCAGGGGGGAGGGGGCAGCGTGTGCTGTGTAAAGGAGAGCAGAGTTCTCTCATACAGTACATTACAGTACAGTGTAGTTTAGCCAAGATAGTTTAAAGTTGTACTCTACACTGTACAAGAGTTTACAGTATAATATTTGAATGTTGAATTTGATGTTTAAACATTTACATGCACATAAAAGTTAAATATGTTAAGGCAAACATGTGTCCAAGCTGCAGTTCTTATGCAAAACACCAGTTTAGAGCCTCTTGAGGTTTTACTGCTTTCTGTAACCTTATTACAAAAACGTAATCTAATATCCTGTCGTTTGGTTAGTAGTTAGTGCTTATAAAAGTGCCTGATTCAACTTATGAACAAATTCGACTTATGAACAAACCTACAGTCCCTATCTTGTACGTAACCCGGGGACTGCCTGTATATAATAAAGATACCTCAAGGATATCACACTATGTGGCCCTCTCTGTTTATTTGAGTTCTGGTGGGAACCAGCCAGATCCACAGAATAGCTGCATCTATCCGGGTACCAGGCAGTGAAGGATATGCTGACCAGATTTGACCAGACCAGGCTGATGACACAGGAGGTCCAGTGATATCATACACAAATGCGCATAAAGATTGCGTATCTGGTGAGTGCGCATTCTTTAAATTTTTTATCACCTGACGGTTCCAAATATTGGACGTCTGAGGATCATCCTGGATCTTAAGAGCACTCCTCCATTGGACTGTTTCTCTTCCCTCACTTCATAGCCACCATTCAGTGGCTTTATTAACACACAGTCACTGTTTATTATCATTATTTGTGTTTATTTTGAATTTATTATTATCTGCTAGGTTGTATAGCGCTGCACCTCCCCCCCCTTTTAACCATTCTCCTAGTGCTTATGAAAGTGGGAGAGAGGCAGAGAGAAGAAATATTTAAATAAAAAAATTAATTCATTCATTAATTGATAGCAAAAAAAAGAAAAAATGGGGACAGTAAAAACCACATGAAATGAAAAGTGTGTCTATGGGTAAATGAATGACCTTTAGGAGGCAATGGTCTGGTGAATTGATTAGATGTATGTATATAGTATAGATACCTCTGGTGCAGATGTGTAATACAACACGTCTCTGTCTCTCCCCCTCTGTTCTGTCACACTCATCTTCTGCCTCCACATCACTCTTCAGTTCAGTCCCTTTGTTCCAGAGGCCATCTGTGCCATTATCACCACAACACCACATTAATCCCCTCCAGCTATCCTTCACATGGCTGTGCTGACTCCGGTCCCTCCTTCCCCCTGGGAGGAGCCTTGCAGTCACGGCATGTGTTGATGTTTTGTTCCAGGGATGCCGGATGTGACGTCATCCGGAGTGTACTTCCGGTTTCGTGGTGTGTGTTCCAGCAGCCATTTCCCCATAGGTATAAAGCACACTCCCACACCATCCCAATCAGGCATCACCAGCAAACTCCCATCATCCATCCACTACACATCTGCACCAGAGGTATCTATACCATATACATACATCTTATCAATTCACCAGACCATTGCCTCCTAAAGGTCATTCATTTACCCATAGACACACTTTTCATTTAATGTGTTTTTTTGCCATCCCCATTTTTTTCCTTTTTTTTTTGCTATCAATTAATTAATTCATTTTTTAATTAAAATATTTTTTTTTCTTCTCTCTGCCTCTCTCCCACTTTCATAATCACTAGGAGAATGATAATTGATATAACAATAATATATAATTTATAAAAAAAAAAAAAAATTTGCAGTTAGTAATTTTTTTTTTAATTTTAATTTGATTTTTAATTTTTTAATGATATCATTTAAAAAAATATATATATAGTCTACAGCCACACTTGATACTTTGAACTGCAAATCATCTACAATCCACTAGTCTTATGATCTTCACTTTTATGATCTTTATTAATATTATTTTTACCTCTTTTTATTATTGTTGACAGTATTATTACTACGATTATTTTTATATTTATTTTTATTTATTTAAATTTGCAAATGATGCAGTCATGTATATATAATTTTTTATTCGCTTTCACTTTCAGTGCATGTATGTGTATATATATGTGTGTGTGTGTGTGTGTGTGTGTGTGTGTGTGTGTGTGTGTGTGTGTGTGTGTGTGTGTGTGTGTATATATATATATATATATATATATATATATATATATATAATATGCGTTTATAGAAATTACCGAATACTGTACTTTAACCCCTCCAACTCCTCGCCTTATAACAAGTAGATTCGTCCCCAAAACGCGTCAGTCATTTGACCGCACTGACCATTGGAACACCTTGCTTGCCGTTGTGGCCATCGTCATTTTTCAAATGTTTTTTAGATACATGCTTCGTCTGTGAGTATGTTTTTACCTTTCAATAAACCTTGGATAATGCACTAGGTGTGTGCGCCACCTGTTTATTCTCTATCTAGAGCTATCTAGAGCCAACAATACCCCTGCCCCCCCCCCCACCCAAGAGAGCCTTCCACTACCCCCCCTTCCCAGTGACAGAGACACTTATCTTCAAAGCTCTGGAAATACCCGGAAACGAGAGTCAGGCTCTACATACACCATCAAGCAGCCTGCAGACTCTCTTGGATCCCACCTGGTTCCCATGGTGCACGTGTCCCTTCTTTCATCCCTTTTTCTGGGGGGAGGTGCTGCCCCCCTGAAAAATAACATCCTAGGCAAGTGCCTTGTTTGCCTTGTGGTAAATATGCCCCTGATCATATGACTGGTGTGGCGGTGATCAGACACTAACTGGTGACAGTGTATAGAAAACATTTTTTTTTAATTAAAACTTAACTTTTTTTATTTTACTTTCATCAGCGTAGTTCAATGTCACCAAAGTAACATTATACTACTCCCAGGGGAAGGGAGATCAGGGATTTTTTTTTTTTACACTTTGATTGCTGTTACAATGAAAATCATTATAACAGCAAAGTTTTGAACTGTCATGAATGGGTTACATTCATGAAAAAATTATTACTAGTGATCTGTGATTGGCTACAGCTAATCACACGATACAGGATGCTGTAATTGGCCCAGGTTCCATGTAATAACAGTGGGCCAATCACAGCTCACTGGCATTGGAAACAGAGCTTAATTCATGACAGCTTTGTTGGCATTGTAATCATGTGATCACATAGCAATCACATGATCCCTGGGCTGCTTTGAGCGCTGTGTCTGTTCCTAAACCTGTGCAAGCTGAATGATGTACGTGTTTGTGATGCAGCCTGCACGTGCTGCCTGCCCACTCATAAATGTACTATGGAAGGTGATTAACTTTATCAGCAAGCCAGGATATTTGTCCCTCTTCAAATTTACTATACAGAGCTGTGTGGCAGAGGATGTATGAGTTATGACAGTGACTGGGTATCCTGAATGATTCAATGATTCAGGTCATGATTCCCTGTTTGGCATCACAGATCAGTTGGGCATTCAGTTGAGAGTGGTATTTCTTGAAGTTTCTGCAGTAAACTTCCCTCCCCCTAATGCTTGCAAAGCCACTTGGTAGGCCTTCTTGCTGGTAATAATCCAGCATGAGGTCTCTCCATTTATTATTGGCAACAAAGTCAAAATGGTATTAATGACCTGCATAAACATTTTAAACACTGTTGGTTACTGTTCCCGAGGTAGTTTGGAAAGATTCACAACTCAAACTATAAAAAATTGCCAGCAACCTCACCATTGTTGGAAACGCCTGGCTGTGTTAAGCGGTCGACCTAATATTTTCCTCCATGTGGATCAGTAAGTAGATAATAGCTACTTTGTTCAGCCTGTGTCTGTATCAGATACTGATATCCTACAGGCTTCAGGCTTCCTAATAGTATCTCTTCATCTAGCTGGTGTGAAAACACAGACATGTGCAGATGCATCACAAAAGCGTCCCAAAAATGTACACAAGCAGTTTCCAGCTACAAAATAAAATTTACCTTGTGGTCATAAGAAACTAAAAAATGTACGATTTCTAGGTCGACCTAAATTGGCAAAACCGTGCTTTCATCCTTTACTTGCATAATTATACACAGTTTTATTTATGAATATTGGTTGTTTAACTTTTCACATCCATAAGCATAGCTACATAACTCATTCTCTTCTCAAATGAATAAACAAACACATATAATTAACACACAAAGGACATTTGGAGTTATCTCAGATCTTAACCAATTAACTAATCAGCATGGCACTATAAAAATTAATAGACTGCAACTTCACTTCACTTTTTATCTTGCTACCACACTGATGCTGCTTACACAACTTAACTTATGCTTAAAAAGGGAAAAAAATATAGTATGTGTATGTGTGTGTGTGTGTATATATATATATATATTGGAATAAGTACTTTAATCTCAGTGTTTGCTGATGATACAAAGCTGAAGAGAGCAGAAACTTCACAGCAGGATATAGCAACTTTACAAGCAAACCTAGTAAAAATAGTGGAGTGGGCAGATATATCACGAACAAGGTTTAACATTGAAACATGTAAAGCAAGGCATTTACAAGGCACATGTCTTGTAAAGCAAGGCATTTGGAACCTAAACATATGAATGAAAGCTACTCACTAGAGGGAGAACCTGTGCAGGAATTGAGGATAGAAAAGGATGTGGGGTCCTGGTGGATCACAGACTAAGCAATAGCATGCAATGCCATATTGCAGCAAGCAAGGCTAGTAGGCTATTAGCATGTATTAAAAAGGGTATTTTCTCAAGAGATTTTAGGTAGTTGTGAAAAAATGCTGTAAATTAAGAAAGCTTTCAGAAATAGAAGTGCTAATAGTTTATTTTTATCATGAACAAAATGAGTAAAAAAAAGATGATCAGGAAACCAATTCAAATCAAATCAATATTTGGCGTGGCCACCTTTTTCCTTTTAATGCACCATCAATTCTTCTAGGTGCACTTGCGCACAGTTTTTTAAGGAACTCGGTAGATAGATTGAGACAATGGAAAGGATCTTATGCGCTGCCAAAAAGGTAAATACTACACTTAAAAGCAACAAGCACCAAACAGTGTTCCACCACTTCAAATAAATAAATATATAGTGAGTAAATAGTGCTGCACTAAAAACTATCCCATAAATTAAATTAATTCAAATTATGATACAAATAACTAATAAAAGTGTATAAATACCAAAAAATATTTAGATAATTTCAACTAATCAATCTCCTCCAAATAAATATCAAAATAATTCCACATGAAATACTCCTCTAAAAAAATATTTTACCAAGTGCTCATAAATCATCTATTAGTGACATGATGTACTTACTAATACCCTCAATTTCATTTATATTCATAATACCCTCATTTAATATAATAAAAATAGTAAACCAACTAATAACACTCAACTAAAATGCATTTAAATGATCCCCCATAAATAAAGATAACCAAATGCTCATAAATAATTAGTAATGATTAGTGTGAATCCAAATATCATCAAAATAATAGTCCCATTGAATAAACAATTGTTTATATATAGTGACTTGGTGCTTGTTGTTCTTCAATTTGTGACTTTTGTGAATCCTTCAAATAGTGAAGATGTGCGCTCACCTCCTTTGATGCCTGCAATTAGGCTATACACGCTTTCGGTTCACTTTCCCTGGAACCTGCTGGACATATACTTTTGCTGGTGAAATAGGGAGATCCTTCCTTTAGGAGTAATGGATGTATCCTCTGGTGGCTGATTATCCCCTCAGGGATTACACACTCCTTTTGTTATCCCAGACCTCCTAATTATCCTCTCCTTGTGTTACTCCGCATGCAGGAAGAAATAGAGGACATAGTGCTTTACCTTTTAAAACTTTTTATTCCCACCATCCAAGTATTAAACTCACATTAGACAGGTTTAAGTAACGCAATATCCCATTGGAAATCCTCTGCTGGCCTCTGAGTCATACACCTGCCGTCTATCGTGTTGTGCGGCTCCTCTCCGAGTGATGACGTAGCCCCTCCGCTACGCGCTACGCCTCCAATCACGTGGCTTCATCAGGGGGTTGTGATATAATTGAGGGTATTAGTAAGTACATCATGTCACTAATAGATGATTTATGAGCACTTGGTAAAATATTTTTTTAGAGGAGTATTTCATGTGGAATTATTTTGATATTTATTTGGAGGAGATTGATTAGTTGAAATTATCTATTTAAATATTTTTTGGTATTTATACACTTTTATTAGTTATTTGTATCATAATTTGAATTAATTTAATGGTAATAATTTAATTGGTATTCATTGAGAAGTATTTAGGAGCGCAACATATATTTGTAGATATTTCCAACACAGTTGTAGTTATGTGTTTCATGTTTGCGATCCTCTAGTAATTATCACACCTGTGGCTCGCAAGTCACTATGATTCATCTATCCCATAAATTACTGTGCAAAACATTTATAAATCAAGATAAAATAAGTTCATAAAGGTGTAGAACAGAATTCAATATAGTAAAATCTATTAAGTCACGTGGTGCGTGATGCAACGCATCGGACAGAAGCATGGTGACGGCAATGATTTCTGCCATCTTTGTTTACCTCTATCTATGCTTTAATGAGGGTACTTAGCCCCTATGTGCCATGTGAGTGCATTTTTAGCTGATTTTTTTTTTTTTAATTTAAAAAACGTTTACTACACCATGAGGGGCCCCTTCCTTTTTATTATATATTTGAACATGTTATCCATTGGATTTCAGTGATGTGGAGTTTCCAGCGGTCAGGACACACAGAGAAATGAGGCATTGGAGTTAAGCCTAGTTTGATCTGTGTGATGTGGGTCAACTTGTGGAGGTGAGCGTGCATGCCTGGTGGGGGTGGATATTACAGCACACCAAAGGGGAAAAAAATCACAAAAATTACACATTGTGGATTTATTGACACTACAGACTGTCACTTTATATATGATTTTTACTTATGAAATATGATTTTACTTGAAATTCACTATTTTTATGTATTTTACTTTTAATACAACTGTATTTATTTATGTATTATTTAATGTCACATGTTTAGTATTTAACATTTGCATTTTTTTCACACAGCCCATGTGAGGTGGTCATCTGGGTGTTTACTTATTTCTGTATTTGTCTTTTGTGTTGCTTTACACTTATGTTTAGTGTTTCATCTTCTTATTAGGATTGTGTATATAGTTTGCATGGTTCATTGATGCCCTGTCGGACATTTAAATTAGTGTTAGATTGAGGCTCTGTCGAATAGATAAGTTGTTCCAAACATCTTTGAGAACTAACCATAGGTCTTCTGTTGATGTAGGCTATCTCAAATCCTTCTGTATCTTTACCTAATCCTAGACAGACTCTATGTTGAGATCACGGCTCTCTGAGGGCTAAACCACTATTCTTTACTCTGAAGATAGCTCTTAATTACATTGGCTGTATGTTTGGGGGTGTTGCACTGCTGTAGAATAAATTTGGGGCCAATCACATGCCTTTCTGGTGGTTTGGAATGATGGATAAGTATCTGCCTGTATTTCTCAGCATTTAGGACACCATTGGTCCTGAGCAAATCTCCACCCCCCCCCCTTCCCCCCCATCCCCGAGCATACCAAGCCACAAGTCCTCAACAAAGGGGAGGGGCTTTCCATGGAAGACCCCCTTGGTGAATCAACTTGTCTCCATTTTGATGAAGGCAGGGTCCACATCCCGATGACCCTGGCCAGTGGCTGTGGGGGTCTGCAGACAGTGGGCTTCTTGGGATCTGGATCTGTTATCATCTATATAAGGGACAGGGGTGGGGATAATGGTGATGCAGTGATGGGCAGTGATGTCACTGCTATCCCCACCAATTTGTTTAAAAGTTGCAGGGAATTGCAGTGGCATCAGTGGTTCCTAGAAAACACTGGTAATACAGATATTTACACATTTTCTGGAAGTCATTCCCTGCTGTGGCTGGGCATAGGCAGATCATTTTTTTCCATGAGCCAGTGAACTGGTCACAGGTGCATGCAATGTGTATGGAGGAATCCTCCCCACCGTGCTATTGTATTCTGGTAGTGAGACTCCTCCACTGTCAGTATACACTGATCGGTGGCTGTAGTTGATTGTCTCTGCTCAACCGAATGAATTTTGACCCATCTATGGGCAGCTTAAGTGTGTGTCCTGCAATAAAACCACATGTTTAATCTTTTAAGGTGTCCTGGTACTTTAGTTTTATGAGGAATTCAAACTCTTTTAACTTTCATAAGATTTTCATATGTATAGCTATATAGAGGGTGTTGGGGGGCTATAGAGTTGTGTAGCTTTGTTCTAACATGTTTTAACATGAGGAAATAACATGTAAAGTATATGGGTGCATGATGAACTTACACAGTAATATGAGGTCCCTGGGTCTTGAGGGTGTGCAACTGCCTCGGCAGGTAATGGCATAAAGAAGGGGAAAATCCTTGGAGTAGGACACTGAAGTGACAAGAAGAAACAAAGAACATATGAACTATTAAACAATTTAAATTATCATGTATAATTTGTGAACAGTAAAAGAGGCAATAACAGAACTGATAACCTTGCTTTCTTCCAGTGTATAAAGGATAGGAGAGGCACCTGCTAAAGATTAAATTAATCATAGCGAAGCCACATAAGCAAATGGGTAGGAAATAGAGCGGGTTACATCATTGCCTAAATATGGCCACAGCTGTTTGCTGTGTTCAGTTCGCACCTGCCTTGGCATGGTTGCCAGGCATTATAGCATTATAATACCTGGGGGAAACTAGTGCTAGTAGGCCCGCTTGTCTTATGGGAAAGGGGGCTGCTATAGGTGAAGAACACAGAAACTATCGTGCCTCACCACCTGCGCTTGGGGTAAGCTTGACAGACATGGAATCAGAACATGGCTACAGGATAATGGTAATAATGGCACACCATGTGTCCGAGTGTAAATGTTGCCAGTCAAGGAGGGCATTAAAAGTAGAAGTGAGCATAGAGGCCAATAAGTCAGTCATAGGTTTTATAGTAGGCCGCCAATAAACCTTCCAGTCTTGGATGTTTGTGAGGTTTTAATGGTTTACTTGATGGTAAAACTTCAAATGGTCACTTTGTGCAGTAGTGAGTTTAGGTAGTTTGAGATGAGAGAGTAGGAAATTAGCCTGGGATTGATGCATGGGTTCCTCGGCACTATAAACATGCATACGATACAGTCATGGCCGAAATTGTTGGCATCCTTGATATTTTTCCTGAAAATCAAGTATTTCACACAAAAAAGGTATTGCATTAACACATGTTTTGCTATACACATGTTTATTCCCTTTGTATGTATTGGAACAAATATAAAACAGAGGCAGAAAAGCAAATATGACATAATGTCACACAAAACCCCAAAAATGGGCTGGACAAAAGTATTGGCACCCTTAACTTAATATTTGGTTGCACACCCTTTGGAAAACATAACTGAAATCAGTCGCTTCCTATAACCATCAATAAGCTTCTGACACCTCTCACCCGGAATTTTGGACCACTCTTCCTTTGCAAACAGCTCCAGGTCTCTCTTATTGGAAGGACACCTTTTCCCAACAGCAATTTTAAGATCTCTCCACAGGTGTTCAATGGGATTTAGATCTGGGCTCATTGCTGGCCACTTCAGAACTCTCCAGCGCTTCTTTGCCATCCATTTCTGAGTGCTTTTTGACGTATGTTTGGGGTCATTGTCCTGCTGGAAGACCCAGGATCTTGGACGCAAACCCAGCTTTCTGACACTGGGCCCTACAGTGCGACCCAAAATCCTTTGGTAATCCTCAGATTTCATGATGCCTTGCACACAGTCAAGGCACCCAGTGCCAGAGGCAGCAAAACAACCCCAAAACATCATTGAACCTCCACCATATTTTACCGTAGGTACTGTGTTTTGTTCTTTGTAGGCCTCATTCCGTTTTCGGTAAACAGTAGAATGATGTGCTTTACCGAAAAGCTCTATCTTGGTCTCATCTGTCCACAAGACGTTTTCCCAGAAGGCTTTTGGCTTACTCAAGTACATTTTGGCAAACTGTAGTCTTGCTTTTTTATGTCTCTGTGTCAGCAGTGGGGTCCTCCTGGGTCTCCTGCCATAGCGTTTCATTTCATTTAAATGTCGACGGATAGTTCGCGCTGACACTGATGCTCCCTGAGCCTGCAGGACAGCTTGAATGTCTTTGGAACATGTTTGGGGCTGCTTATCCACCATCCGGACTATTCTGCGTTGCAATCTTTCATCAATTTTCCTCATCCGTCCACGACCAGGGAGATTAGCTACAGTGCCATGGGTTGCAAACTTCTTGATAATGTTGCGCACTGTGGACAAAGGCAAATCTAGTTCTCTGGAGATGGACTTGTAACCTTGAGATTGTTGATATTTTGCCACAATTTTGGTTCTCAGGTCCTCAGACAGTTCTCGTCTCCTCTTTCTGTTGTCCATGCTTAGTGTGGCACAGACAGACACACAATGCAAAGGTTAAGTGAACGTCTCTCCTTTTTATCTGCTTTCAGGTGTGATTTCTATATTGCCCACACCTGTTACTTGCCCCAGGTGAGTTTACAGGAGCATCACATGCTTGTAACATTCTTATTTATCCGCAGTTGTGAAAGGGTGCCAATACTTTTGTCCAGCCCATTTTTGGAGGTTTGTGTGACATTATGTCGAATTTGCTTTCTTTCCTCCCTTTTTTTGTTTTGTCCCAATACACACAAAGGGAATAAACATGTGTATAGCAAAACATGTGTTAATGCAATACGTTTCGTGAGAAATACATGATTTCCTGGAGAAATATCAAGGGTGCCAACAATTTCGGCCATGACTGTATGTACAAAGCTTGCTTAATATTTTGACAGAATTGGTCGTATACAGTAAGTTCCTGTGGGAAGCTTCATACATATTGGTTTGTAACTGTGGTCGAGTTTCCTAAGCACCTGAACTAGGAATGTATCTGTTCTATTTGTTTTATTAACTTTAATGTAGTATTTGGCCAATTCAGTCAGAAAGAGATCAAGTTATACGCGGGCCTTATCAAGGTGAGTTTTATTAACCGTTGTGGCGGCAGTTTTGTGTGAAACGTGTCTGAAATTCTGTGTCTAGTTTTTGGTGTAAGTAGTGATGTTCCATCTTGGGACAAGATGCTATTTGGATGCATGTCCCATGTATGACCGGTTTATGCGCTTACCATAACCTGACTGGAGAGATGTCAGGGATTGAGTTACGAGTAAGAAAGTCAGTGATCACCATTTGCATGTCTGTTCTGTGCACGGGTGTGATAGAAGGGAATTATTTATACACCGTGACTGATCATGGGAGTTGGGGATTAATGGAGACACAGTGGTAGTGACCACACTAAGGTCTGTCCATGTCAGTGGTGGAATGGAAGAGCAGGGTTTGTCCCTATAGATACAAGAATACGGTAAATTCTAGAGAATATTTTATGTATGAGGCTCTATCTCAATAATCCTTTAATCTATATATTTCTCTATGAGGAGAGTACTTGTTATATATTGTATTTAACAGAAACTGCTATCATCTCTCTAGCTACAATGTCTGTTGCTGCTCTGTGATCTACACTCTGATCTGAAGTATTTTACCCCTACATTTCCAAGGTGATATACATGTTCCTTTAAAAAGAGAGTGTTTATACATTGTTTAAAACAGAAAGTTATATTTATTTAATGAAGCTTTGTTGTTGACTCTGATCCCAGGGATTAACCCCTAGATTTTCAAGTGTTTCTGCTATAAACTTATTGTTGTTTGATTAGTCTCTTGGCTTTGGAATGAGGTAATTGTTGAATACATTTATTGTTGTGATCTGAGAGCTGATATAAGGAGAAAGAGAATACCAACAGCATTGATCTGCTGATATACAGTGTAACTAACATCAGCTAAAGTGTGTAGTGACCTGCTGTTATATCTGGTAGTGCACTGTGAATCCCTTTTTTGTAAATGATACTGAATGCAGGTATCCAGCAACAACAGAGATGACCAGTCCTGTGCAGTTTTACTTAGGAAGTAATTTAAGATGTATTAATAATAAAAACAAACTTCATCCAACACCAGCTAACAGAATACACAGCAAAAATTTAGATATACAGTACATGAACCATAAACCAGGTGACAAAATAACAAACTAGCAAACTAACTATAATACAATATATACAAAAGAGGAACATGGATAAACATGGTAAGACAGTCACTGCAAGAAGATGAATGGGGAAGGAAGCCAGAACAGGGGTTAGATACAAGGGAAGCAGATATGAAGAAGCAGGGCACATAATGCAGATACTAAAGCAGAATTACAGCAGAAATCAGGATCAAGGTCAGGAGCAGCGCATCAATAACTAGGTAGAAGGCACACATGCAAAACACCGAGCCAGTGAAGGAAGTTAGGATAAAAGAGTTATAACTTCCTAGCAGCCAGCCTCAGGGGAGAGTAATGATTACTATGATCAGCTGGCTGCTGGGGGACACCCTCTAGTGGCAACTGCAACTACACCATTCTGTTCTGGGAACCACAGTGCCACCAGCAGGTGATCAAGGTCCTGACACCCCCCCCCCCCCCCCATCCTCCAAAATGCTACACCTAGCTTTAATCATAACAGTCCATATGAAAGTTGTTTTTGCTGGATAAGTCCAAAAAGAAGGTCTCCCATTGTCACTTTCTGAAGACATTTCAGATTTCTTTAGGCCAAAGTCAATCAACCCGCAGGATACTTCATTGGCCAGAGACTGGAAACTGGCTAGGTGCCCTGCTACTGGGACCAGGAAACTGGCTAGTGCTCTTGTCAGTTGGATCCTCAGAGATATATGAACCTTGACACCTGAAGTTCCTCATGGCAGTAGGTACCTCAACAAAGGAATACAATGGATCAGCACTGAGGTCATTTGACAGCACTAAAAGCCACACACCACTGTGTCTTATCATAACCAAATAACCTGTCTTATTTGCAGGACTTGTTCTGTATACAACCTGCAGAGCACTGGTTACCAAACCCAGGTTCCCTAGTGCACCTGAAGTCACAGCAATGGCATCTAAGTTATGAAAAGAAACAAATGGTACTCTGCTACTCCCCAGAAGCTCAATACTACTAGGGCTTTTATGGCAAATGCAGCTACAGAGGTAATGTCTAGACCACTAGGCTTTGGTGCAGCATGAGCCATACTCTGCAAAATGGACTCAGGCAAAGCAGCTGGGCTAGAAACCTTAGACAGCATGGGTAACCAATGCCAGACATGCAATAAATGTGGAGATCCAGAGGTATCATACTCAACAGATGGTAAGCTTAACCCAAGTACCAGAGACTGGTTGAGCAAGGGCAGAAAGGCTGGGCAGCAGACATGGATCATCAAAGTCAGTCTGGATATCGGGCATATGATCATCATTTACACCCACTTTAACAGCTATCCTAAGGTTTACTGTTTCAGTGATTGCAGACTGGCGGTTGATTTAGTTTTATAGCTCGAGCTAAGGGCAATATACATATAAGATGCTACCTTACCCTGTATTGTGATTGTTGATAATCTAATTTAATGGCAAAATTGCCACACTGCATCTTTTAATGTGTAAGACTACTTGGCGTCTGGACGACATGAATTGTTTACATGTTTTCTGTTTGTTTGTCCAATATGCACTTTCCTTGTGCATCCTTTAATCATGTGATTACCTATAACGTTGGGGATTAGTATTTTACAGTTTTTTGTAAGATTTTGATATATTAACAATTTTGAATATCTAAATAAAGTATTTCACTTTTTCATGCCTTACTATGATTTTTGTCATTAAAGTCTTACCAGGTAACTTTATTACAATGGTTTTTTTCATTGTGTTTGTTTTTTGGTCATTGTGAAAACACCTACTAGGTCAGTGGACTTTTTTGATTTATTATCATAATGAAAAACCCTTGTGCCTTAGGTTTTGGTAATTTTTTGAACATCAGTTACATCAGGCTGGGAAACAGGTGGTGTAACAACAGCAGCAGGATGGTCAACAGAAAGGAGAATCAGGGGCATCAAACTGTAGCATGGATGAAGTAGCAATGGAGTCATACTGGAAGACAGAAACATCAATAGGGTGCATAATGGCTTTAAGCAGTGATAGAGGACTCCACTTGGCAGAGTGTATTAGTCTGTCCCAAGGAAGGATGCCCCCCTCCCACACACACACACACCCATATCCACCAGGCCATGGGAACAAGGGGGCTCTGAGGAAGAGGCAAGTCCTCAAAACGCATCAGCCTATTGCATGTCTACACTCTCCATTGAGGACTGTTACTCAGCGCGGTGTTGACCCAGCTGTTCTTTTATGATGTTCCTTGACTTTATTCTCGTTTGTGAGTACAACACCTATTTTATCTCTTATTAAACATTTTTTATGGTAATGCACTAGGCCTGTGCACCCTCTCTTTGTTTTTTCCTCATAGGAACAAGGTGCTTTGCAAGTGGAGACACCCTGGAAAGTTACCCTCATCATGTTGATGTGTGTACAGTATGTGTGTGCATGTATATGTGGGTGTATTTGTATATATATATATATATATATATATATATATATATATATATATATATACAGTATCTCACAGAAGTGAGTACACCCTTCACATTTTTGTAACTATGTTATTCTATCTTTTCATGTGACAACACTGAAGAAATGACACTTTGCTACAATGTAAAGTAGTGAGTGTACAGCTTGTATAACAGTGTACATTTGCTGTCCCCTCAAAGTAACTCAACACACAGCCATTAATGTCTAAATCACTGGCAACAAAAGTGAGTACACCCCTAAGTGAAATTGTCCAAATTGGGCCCAAAGTGTCAATATTGTGTGTGGCCACCATTATTTTCCAACACTGCCTTAACCCTCTTGGGCATGGAGTTCACCAGAGCTTCACAGGTTGCCACTGGAGACCTCTTCCACTTCTCCATGATGAAATCACGGAGCTGGTGGATGTTAGAGACCTTGCGCTCCTCCACCTTCTGTTTGAGGATGCCCCACAGATGCTCCATAGGGTTTCAGTCTGGAGACATGCTTGGTCAGTCTATCACCTTTACCCTCAGCTTCTTTAGCAAGGCAGTGGTCGTCTTTGGAGGTGTGTTTGGGGTCATTATCATGTTGGAATACTGCCCTGCCGTCCAGTCTCTGAAGGGAGGGGATCATGCTCTGCTTCAGTATGTCACAGTACATGTTGGCAATCATGGTTCCCTCAATGAACTGTAGTTCCCCAGTGCCAGCAGAACTCATGCAGCCCCAGACCATGACACTCCCACCCCCATGCTTGACTGTAGGCAAGACACACTTGTCTTTGTACTCCTGACTTGGTTGCCGCCACACACAATTGACACCATCTGAACCAAATAAGTTTAACTTGGTCTCATCAGACCACAGGACATGGTTCCAGTAATCCATGTCCTTAGTCTGCATGTCTTCAGCAAACTGTTTGTGGGATTTCTTGTGCATCATCATTATAAGATGCTTCCTTCTGGAATGACAGCCATGTACATCAATTTGATGCAGTGTGTGGCATATGGTCTGAGCACTGACAGGCTGACCCCCCACCCCTTCAACAATGCTGGCAGCACTCATATGTCTATTTCCCAAAGACAACCTCTGGATATGACACTGAGCACGTGCACTCAACTTCTTTGGTTGACCATGGCGAGGCCTGTTTTGAGTGGAACCTGTCCAGTTAAACCGCTGTATGGTCTTGGCCACCGTGCTGCAGCTTAGTTTCAGGGTCTTGGCAATGTTCTTATAGCCTAGGCCATCTTTATGTAGAGCAACAATTCTTTTTTTCTGATCTTCAGAGACTTCTTTGCCATGAAGTGCCTTGTTGAACTTCCAGTGACCAGTATGAGAGAGTGAGAGCAATAACACCAAATTTAACACACCTGCTCCTCATTCACACCTGAGACCTTAACACTAATGTGTCACATGATACCTCAGAAGGAAAATGGCTGATTGGGCCCAATTTGGAAATTTTCACTTAGGGGTGTACTAACTTTTGTTGCCAGCAGCTTAGACATTAGTGGCTGTGTGTTGGGACAGCAAATCTACACTGTTATACAATTTGTACACTCACTACTTAACATTGTAGCAAAGTGTAATTTCTTCAATGTTGTCACATGAAAAGATATAATAAAATATTTACAAAAATGTGAGGGGTGTACTCACTTCTGTGAGATACTGTGTGTGTGTGTGTGTGTGTGTGTGTGTGTGTGTGTGTGTGTGTGTGTGTGTGTGTGTGTGTGTGTATGTGTGTGTATATATATATATAATATATATATATATATATATATATATATAGCCTGCTATAGACAGTCTTCTCAGAGGTACAGGCACAGAGCTGTAGGCAGTGTCTGCAGGAGCCTGACATTGCACATGAGATCCACTGATCATAGGTGCAATGCTCTGTAGGTTCCTGTGAAAAAAAAATAATAAATGCACATTTATTCCTGCAAAAATATGTGCATTTATTATTTTTTAATAAAGCTGATGAATTTATCCTTTATGGTACAGTATTTGAGTGGGATGGATTATCAAACCTGCTGACCAGGTTTCCGTTTCTCCTACAGGTTCCCCGATTTACTACAGCTGGTCCAAACTGTGGATGCTTGTGTGTTTGCATAAGAATTTGTTAGCTAAGAACTTGTTCATGAACTGCTGCTGTTTCTGGAAAAGGGGACATATCTGTGACTAAAGACTTCATTCAGCACATGAACTTATTAAGTATTGGTTGAGCAGGCAGCTGAGGATTACACATACATGTTTCTGCTTATTGTGTTGTACTGTTGTGCATATTTGTGCTCACTAATCAGTATGTTCAAATACTTCTGCTTGGTTGATTACATCACCAGGCATTTTCACCTGTACTACCACATCTGGGAATCTGTCATTTAGCAGCAGGACTGTATCATGTATATTTAGGCATAAATAAATCACCAAATAAGAATACACTCGGTGCTAGGAGGTAATGCTGCACATTATTTTCCATATACAGTAAAAACTAAATAATAAACAAAGAGTGCACAAAACCTCTGGCCACAATGGAAGCAAACAATAAAGTGATAATATCAGCATCAATAAATAAAATCACCAATACAGTGCAAAAGTAAATGCATATTCAGTATAAATCAAGCAATTATATAATAGAAATGAAAGTTAAGTCCCAAAGGGATATACCGGATATAATTAATTCCCAAAATAATATTTCAGGGCTCCACTTAGGAGGCCAGTGTAGAATCTTGTGTGAAAATGAAATGCCACAGTTCTACATGTTCTAGTTCCAACCACCTTGGACATAGATATATGAATTCCCTTACCAAATAATCAAGATCTCCAGATTATAGGAGACTACTAGCACAGAATACACCAAATATGAATCACACCAGGGTATGGAAACAACCTCCATGCCCAACAGATCCTTCACTGGCTGTCTAGAAAGTGCACTTCTTAGTAAGATTCCGAAGAAAATAAGGACTACAGAGTAATATTGCTAAAAACACAAATGTATTTCATGTAAATACACTCACAAGCATCTCAGGGTAACAAAAGCTCAAAAACAGCATGCTGTAGTACACCAGCAGGTGTGATGTCATAGGCCGCTAGCCCTTCCATACACATTTCATCTATGCAAGTGACATCTTCTGGGGACACAAAGAAGGACCACTGATGTCTGCACATCATTTATATAGCTTTACAAATGAAGGATTCCAGCTGGAATTAATGAGGATTGCAAAATGGCTGATACAGAAAGTGATGCAGTGACCTTCCTGCCGCATCACTTCAGAAAGTCATTGCCATTTATCTCCAAGTCACTGTGAGTGATGTACCTCAAACTACTCAAGTTGCTCTTTTGTCAATATTCCATGATCTGTTCCTTTGCCAGCTTAATCATATCTATAGCATATATCCAGTTGGCTCCAATTGCACACAAGACCAGTCTTGGCAGTAGTTTATTGGCTGAGAGCTCAGAGTCCAGTTTCCCTCTTTTCTTTTCTTTTATTTTCCCTTCCTGTCTTTTCTCCTTTCTTTCCTTGTTTTTTTTTCTTTTAAGAAGTCCCACTTTTCTTTTCCCATTGACTTATTAGTCATTAAGTCTAATTATACTTGAGACATTATCCATGATCTAATGGGTTGATGCAACTCCTTCAAGTAAGGGTAATGTTGGCTCCTATGGTTGTTGTCTTATATCCCAAACTGATTGGTGAGGTACTTGCTTCTATAGACGAGTTGTATGTCTTCTCTTACCATCTTGGAGTCTGTAAGACATCTGGAATGTCCTTATTAAACACATTCATGTGTGAAGTACCCAATGCAGTACAACTCACTGTCAAGCCAGCCTTAAAATGCCTTTAAGTCTAACTACCTTACTGCATACGAGACATTGTGTACTCAAGATATGGGTCAGAGAGGGTTATATATATATCTACAATATATGAACTTTTACTCAAACCTCCATATAAGCTGAATTATATGATAGAGTGGGATAAGGATCTCTTGGATAACTCTGAGCTAGCCCAGTGGCACATTCCTTATCGATCCTCCTTTAATGGAATTTTGAATGTGTCAGTTATAGAAGCTAACCTTAAAGTATTAACCAGGTGGTACTTACTTCCTTCCTGCCTTGCAAAGATGTATCTGGGAACCTCCCCTCTGTGTTTTCAATGGTATGCCTTACGTGGCACTATGTGCCAAACTTGGTGGGAATGCCCCCTGATAAGGGGATATTAGAACAGGATTTTCTCCATGTTTCAGAGAAGTCCCGCAAAAAACTCATATAGCTCTACCAATCAAAAACACTCCACGATGCTTTCAAAGACTGAAGTTTTCATCTTTCTGGCAGCAAAAAATCATCCTTGCTGGTTCTTGAAGAAAATCCTCTGTTTCCTTAGCACAGGTTAAGCGAAAGATTTTATGTATCATGATCCATGACAATATCCCTGGAATAATCAATGATACCATGAAACAATTTGATAAAACCCAGGTCCCTTGGGCTCAATATATCCACGTACTATTACATCCTCAGAAACGTGTTGACTCTTGTTTGAATGGAAATCCCCAGCCTGGTCTGATTTGTACCTCCTTTTTTTCTGTTTCTTCCTTTTTTTCTGCTATTTGGCTTTTTTTTTATTCCTTACATTTATTGGTTAGTTTTTGCCTAAATTGCATAATTATTAAGGATGCTAGTTACTGATGTGAGCTTTTATGTTTGACTGTTTTGATGTCTTTTGTATACATTTCAATAATTGCATTTCTTGCCAAGGATTGGATTTGGTATCCTATATACAGTATATCAGTCTATTTCTACCTCAGTCTTCATGTAGAGACACTCTAATATGTTCAAATTTCAAGAAAAAGTACAGAATTTAAATAAAATTATTGAAAGTAAAAAAAAAAAATAAAGTAAAATGTATTATATAAAATTCCCCTTAGCAAAATGTTTACAGTCCCCACCTGCACTTACGTGCACGTAAGACCATACACATATGCAGCGGGTGCACCAAAATAAAAAATTGCTCTGCACGTGTTACCTATCATTGAATGAATGCCAGTGTAAGGGAAATAATTCTATGGCCACCATTCATAATTACATTTAAACTGATAACCTGTAAAGTCTTTTAAAGTGACTCCTGGAGTGGACAATTTTTGATACCAAAGATGATTGCCATGTTCAGAGGTGCACGCAATTTTACAGCTTGACGAGTTGGGTATCTATTTACCTGCTTCAAGTTCATCTTTTATATCTTAGAAAAAAAATTGTGTTTGTGTACTCCACAATTAACTTGTTTCCTCGAGGAGGTGAAAGAGGAAAAAGACGCATTAGTAGTGCCTAAGAAATAAATACTGTGCACCCTTAACTACTTGCCCTCCTGAGGATTTACTCCACTTCCTAATCAGGTCTTTTTTTGCTATTTGGCAGTGCACTTTTTCAAATGCTAATGCTGTACCCAAACAACATTTATGTGTTTTTGTTCACAAATAGAGCTTTCTTTCGGTGGTATTTGATCACCTGTGTGCTTTTTATATTTTGCTCTATACACAATAAAAGACCGAAAATTTTGAAACAAAAAAATATTTTTTACTTTTGGCTATACAAAATATACAGTAAACTCAAAGTTAGTAAAACATTTAGGCTAAAATGTATTCTGCTGCATGTTTTTGGTAAAAGAAATCCTAATAAGTGTATATTGACTGCTTTGTGTGAAAGTTATAGTGTCTACAAACTATGGTATAGATACTGCAATTAATGCCATTTTTTGCTATACAGAGCTGCACTAGTTTAACTGACAATTACGTGGTCATGCAATTCTGTACCCAAATTAAATTTATGTCCTTTCTTTTCACATAAATAGAGATTTCTTTGGTGGTATTTGATCACTTGTGCACTTTTTATTTTTTCGCTGTAAACAAAAGAAGACCAAAAATTTCGAAAAAAAACGATATTTTTTACTTTTGGCTATAAAAAATTTATAGTAAACTCAAAGTTAATCATACATTTAGACCAAAATGTATTCTGCTACATGTCTTTGGTAACAAAAATCCCAATAAGTGTATATTGTTTGCTTTGTGTGAAAGTTATAGGGTCTACAAACTATGGTTTAGATCAGGGGTGGGCAAACTTTTTGACTTGAGGGCCGCAATGGGTTCATATATTGGACCCGGGGGCCGGACCAAGAGTAGATGAATGATGTGTATGTGTCATCCATAGTAAGTATAGTAATATTCCCCCATAGTAAGCATAGTAATTAATCCTCCATATAGTAATTCATCCCCCATATAGTAATTCATCCCCCATATAGTAATTCATCCCCCATAGTAATTCATCCCCCATAGTAATTCATCCCCCATATAGTAATTCATCCCCCATAGTAATTCATCCCCCATATAGTAATTCATCCCCCCTATAGTAATTCATCCCCCCTATAGTAATTCATCCCCCATATAGTAATTCATCCCTCATATAGTAATTCCCCATATTAATTCATCCCCCATATTAATTCATCCCCCATATTAAGTCCCCGAGTCCCCCCTGAGTCAGTTCACTTTCCTTTGCTCCGCGCGTTCCTCTCGCCGTGTTCCCGCGTCGTTCCGGTGTATCATGAAAATCTGTCTCCTATGAGGATCTGTCCCTCGACGTATCTGCGCATGTGCCAGTTTCAGGCATTAGCAGCCGATCGGCGATCTCCGGCACATGCGCAGATACATAGAGGGGGACAGATCCTCATAGGAGACAGATTTTCATGCTACACAGGTCTTCAGGGCAGACTGTGAGAGGAGCCTAGCTCCGCGGGCCGGATTAAAAGGTCCGCTGGGCCGTATACGGCCCGCGGGCCATAGTTTGCCCATTGCTGGTTTAGATTCTGCAATTTACGCCATTTTTTGCTATACAGCACTGTGCTAGTTTAACTGACAATTGCGTGATCGTGTAATGCTGTACATAAATGAAATTTATGTACTTTTTTTCACACAAATAGAGATTTCTTTTGGTGGTATTTGATCACCTCTGGGGTTTTTTTTTTTGTGAAAATTTTGAAAAAATATATACTTTCTCATTTCTGTCATAAAATAAATAAACAAAACTCCAATATTGTCATAAATTAAGGCCAAAATGTATTTCTCTACATGTCTTTGGTAAAAAAAAATCCCAATAACTGCATATTAATTGGTTTGTGTGAAAGTTATAGCATCTACAAACTATGGTATAAATAATGGAATTTATACAGCTTTTGCTTTCTGACTATCACATTTCTTGATGTGCTAAAATACTAGGACAGTACAGACACACCCAAATGACCACTTTTCAGAAAGTAGACACCCTAGGCTATCTTCTGAGAGGCATGTTGAGTCCAAGGAGGATTTATTTTTTCTACAAGTTTTTGGAAAATGCCAAAAACATTTTTTATTGTACTATATCATTTAAGTTGTCACCTAAATGACATGTTGCTCACACAAGCCATGGGTATATATGGAATTACACCCCAAAATACATTCTTCTACTTCTACCGAGTATGGAGATGCCACATACAGGAGCCTGAAATCCAATGACCACTTTGAAAGCATGAAGTAGCAAATTTAAAAGAGGCATGGTGAGTATTTTGCAGATCGATTTTTTTTTTCTCACAAGGTTTTGAAATATAAAAAAAGAAAAAACATTTTTTTTTTCTTTCTTCATTTTCCAAAAACTTGTGGCAACAAACGAGATCTGCAAAATACTCACCATGCTTCTTATCAAATTCCTTGGGGTATCTACTTTCCAAAAAATGGTCATTTTGGGGGGTTTGGTGCTATCCTGGCATTTCAAGGCCTCCGAAACTGTAATAGGTAGTCAGGAAGTGTAATGACAAAATAAAGCCCTTTAAAAGCCTGAAGGTGTTAATTGGTTTTTGGGGTCCTGTAATTAGCTAGACTGCCATAAAGTCTCTCACATGTGGTATCTCCATACTCTGGAGAAGAAGCAGAATGTATTTTGGGGAGTAACTCCACATATACCCATGGCATGTGTAAGCAATAAATCATTTTAAGTGACAATTATTTGTAAAAAAAAAAAAGTTGTCATTTTCCAAAAACTTGTGGTAAAAAACTAAATTCTTCTATTGACTCAACATGCCTTTCAGCAAATAGTTTGGGTGTCTACTTTCTAAAAAGGTGTAATTTTGGGGATGGGGGCATGTTATGCCCAGCATTAGACATTATGCCACACATCCCTCACTCTTCTAATCACCTGAAGACCAAGCCTTTTCTGATACTTTTTGTTCACATGAAAAAAAAATCAGTATTTTTTACTAGGAAATTACTGTGAACCCCCAAACATTATATATTTTTTAAAGCAGACATCCTAGTGAATAAAATAGTGAGTGCTGCAATTTTTTATATCACATAGTACTTGCGCAGCTATTTTTTAAACACCATTAAAAAAAAATACACTTTTTTACTTTTAATGCACAAAAACACAATATATTGGCCAATTATTTGGTAAAATATAAAATATGATGGTATGTCGAGTAAATAGATACCAAACATGACATGCTTTAAAACTGTACATGCCCCGTGCAATGGTGACAAACTGCATAAATTTTTTTTTGTTTTGATATTTTTAATAATTTTTACACTGTCCCTTTCATATTTTTTTAATCACTTTTAATGCTATCACAAGGATGCAAATATCCCCTATAACTTCAATGGACATTGTCATATATTCTTTTTTGAGAAATCTTGGGTATCACACTCTATATATCTCCACTGCTCTTACATTATCTAATCTCACCAAGATCGGTGTGATCAGATGCTTTCTCAATTTACAAAAGGCGCTGTTTATATCCTGCGAAATGAAGTGATGAAATGCTCACAGCTTCCGATTTATTAGACTAGAGATGATTGGCACCATTCCAGTCTCCAATCAGCTCTATGGTCAGCTGGCCGAAACACCGGATGCATTCTCAGGTTCCCCCATTGGCATGGGACTGCCTCAGAAGGCAGCTGGGGATGGGGGGGGCATCTTCTCCACCTACATGTAAAAGCAATCATGCATCTAATTAGCCACTAGGATTGCTTTTACATGAAATCCAATAACTAGCTGAAAAAAAACGATACCAGGATGATACCAGTACATCATTGGTCCTTGTTGGGTGTATATGCTATGTTCTTTTTTTTTTTTTTCTTTATGTAGCCTGAGGGCTGAATGGGACAAAAAGAGAAGAAATCTCTGCCAGAAAAAGTGTGTGGTATGCCCACCATTAGAATATACCGCCCCGCATCCACCCACTTCTAATGGTGGGAACACATGAAATGTTCTTTTTTTTTTTTGTCATTCAGCCTGTGGGCTGAATGAAAAAAAGAACCTAACAGATTCCTCTATTCACATTGGTGGATGTGGATGAAGAGTTCTCTGCCAAAATGTTTTTTTTTTTTTTTAAATATAGGGGCCATCCACCCACTGGCCACCGCAGTCCTCCATGCTTCAGCTTAAATGCTCTTTTTTATTTTCAGATGAAAAATCTCATCCAACAACACTGCACACACCTACTTATCTATATTCTGAGAGCAAGACCATGTTGCTGTCAGAATAAACAAGCTGTTGCTGTAGCTGAATGGCATTCTTGAAAAGAAAACAGCAATGGTTAACAATAAAACATTAACTAAAAAATACAACTTTTTTGCTGAAATATGTGTTACAAAATATTATAAAATATATATGCCGAAGCATAGGGGCCATCCACACACTGGCCACCCCAGGCTCCCATATTTCATGCTCTTTAACTGTGGAAGAAAATTTTCATCCAACAGCACTGCACACACCTACTTACTGGTATGCATATTCTGAGAGCAAGACTCTGTTGCTGGCAGAATAAACAAGTTGGTGCTGCAGCTGAATGTCATTCCTGCAAAGAAAACAGCAATGGTTAACAATAAAACAGTAACTATAAATCAACTTTTTTGTTGACATATGTGCCCAAAAATGTTATAAAATATATATATACCGAAGCATAGGGGCCATCCACCCACTGGCCACCGCAGACCCCCGTGCTTCAGCATATATGCTCTTTTTAACTGCGGATGAAAAATCTCATCCAACAGCACTGCACATACTGGCTTATGTATATTCTGAGAGCAAGTTCCTGTTCCTGTTGCTAAATCAGACTACCCATAGTTCTTGCCTTTATTGCAAGATGTTTCTATATACATGTTCCTATGTTCTTCTTTCTTGTTACTACCAGTCCAAAATACTCATCCGCTATTCTCTTTTTTTAAACAAATGACACATGAAGTATTGAAAAATTCGATTCGGCTGATTCGGCTGATTCGGCGAATTCCAGTATGAAATTCGATTCGATGCGAATTTCTTCGCTACAAAGATGGCTTATAAAAAGGGTTTCTAGGCTTCAGAGAGCCTTTAAATTAGTGCAGAACACTGTACCTTTAATTTAAATGCCCTTGGAGATCAGGAAGGAGAAGGAGAAGGAGAAGGATGAGAAGAAGGAGAAGGAGAAGGATGAGAAGAAGGAGAAGGAGAAGGAGAAGGATGAGAAGAAGGAGAAGGAGAAGGATGAGAAGATGGAGAAGGAAAAGGATGAGAAGAAGGAGAAGGAGAAGGATGAGAAGAAGGAGAAGGAGAAGGATGAGAAGAAGGAGAAGGATGAGAAGAAGGAGAAGGAGAAGGATGAGAAGATGGAGAAGGAGAAGGATGAGGAGAAGGAGAAGGATGAGAAGAAGGAGAAGGAGAAGGATGAGAAGAAGGAGAAGGATGAGGAGAAGGAGAAGGATGAGAAGGAGAAGGATGAGAAGATGGAGAAGGAGAAGGATGAGAAGAAGGAGAAGGATGAGAAGAAGGAGAAGGAGAAGGATGAGGAGAAGGAGAAGGATGAGAAGAAGGAGAAGGATGAGAAGAAGGAGAAGGAGAAGGATGAGAAGAAGGAGAAGGATGAGAAGAAGGAGAAGGATGAGAAGAAGGAGAAGGATGAGAAGAAGGAGAAGGATGAGAAGAAGGAGAAGGATGAGAAGAAGGAGAAGGAGAAGGATGAGAAGGATGAGAAGAAGAAGGATGAGAAGAAGGAGAAGGAGAAGGATGAGAAGAAGGAGAAGGATGAGAAGAAGGAGAAGGATGAGAAGAAGGAGAAGGAGAAGAAGGAGAAGCAGAAGGAGAAGGATGAGAAGATGGAGAAGGAGAAGGATGAGAAGATGGAGAAGGAGAAGGATGAGAAGATGGAGAAGGAGAAGGATGAGAAGATGGAGAAGGAGAAGGATGAGAAGATGGAGAAGGAGAAGGATGAGAAGATGGAGAAGGAGAAGGATGAGAAGAAGGAGAAGGAGAAGGATGAGAAGAAGGAGAAGGAGAAGGATGAGAAGAAGGAGAAGGATGAGAAGAAGGAGAAGGATAAGGAGAAGGATGAGAAGAAGGAGAAGGATGAGAAGAAAGAGAAGGAGATGGATGAGAAGAAGGAGAAGGATGAGAAGAGGGAGAAGGATGAGAAGAAATAGAAGGAGAAGGATGAGAAGAAGGAGAAGGATGAGAAGAAGGAGAAGGAGAAGGATGAGAAGATGGAGAAGGAGAAGGATGAGAAGAAGGAGAAGGAGAAGGATGAGAAGAAGGAAAAGGAGAAGGATGAGAAGATGGAGAAGGAGAAGGATGAGAAGAAGGAGAAGGATGAGAAGAAGGATGAGAAGAAGGATGAGAAGAAAGAGAAGGATGAGAAGAAGGAGAAGAATGAGAAGAAGGAGAAGGATGAGAAGAAGAAGGATGAGAAGAAGGAGAAGGATGAGAAGAAGGACAGTTCTGTGACAGTTTCTGTCTATTTCTGACAGTTCTGGGACATTCACTCCATACAGCGGTTTCAACCGCTGTATGGAGGGAATGTCCCAGAACTGTCAGAAATAGACTATTTCTGACAGTTCTGGGACATTCCCTCCATACAGCGGTTTCAACCGCTGTATGGAGTGAATGTCCCAGAACTGTCAGAAATAGACTATTTATGACAGTTCTGGGACATTCCTTCCATACAGCGGTTGAAACATTGTATCTATTTGTTTCCATAAATGGATCCATTTATGGAAACAAATAGATACAATGTTTCAACCGCTGTATGGAAGGAATGTCACAGAACTGTTAGAAATAGTCTATTTCTGACAGTTCTATGACATTCCCTCCATACAGCGGTTTCAACCGCTGTATGGAGTGAATGTCCCAGAACTGTCAGAAATAGTCTATTTCTGACAGTTATGGGACATTCACTCCATACAGCGGTTGAAACATTGTATCTATTTTTTTCCATAAATGACATTCTGCAAATACACTTAGAGGAGCGCTGCAGATACACATTTTGCCGGCTTGGAATTAATCTTATTTTCATCCTACTTCTTCTTCTTCTTCTTCTTCATCCTCATCCTTTTAAGAAGAAGAAGAGGATGAGGATGAAGAAGAAGTAGGCAAAAAGTGTATCTGCAGCGCTCCTCTAAGTGTATCTGCAGAATGTCATTTATGGAAAAAAATAGATACAATGTTTCAACCGCTGTATGGAGTGAATGTCCCAGAACTGTCATAAATAGTCTATTTCTGACAGTTCTATGACATTCCCTCCATACAGCGGTTGAAACCGCTGTATGGAGTGAATGTCCCAGAACTGTCAGAAATAGTCTATTTCTGACAGTTATGGGACATTCCTTCCATACAGCGGTTGAAACATTGTATCTATTTGTTTCCATAAATGGATCCATTTATGGAAACAAATAGATACAATGTTTCAACCGCTGTATGGAAGGACAGTCCCAGAACTGTCATTAATAGTCTATTTCTGACAGTTCTATGACATTCCCTCCATACAGCGGTTGAAACCGCTGTATGGAGTGAATGTCCCAGAACTGTCATAAATTGTCTATTTCTGACAGTTCTGGGACATTCACTCCATACAGCGGTTGAAACATTGTATCTATTCTTTTCCATAAATGACATTCTGCAGATACACTTAGAGGAGCGCTGCAGATACACTTTTTGCCGGCTTGGAATTATTCTTATTTTCATCCTACTTCATCCTACTTCTTCTTCTTCATCCTCATCCTCATAAGAAGAAGAAGAAGAAGTAGGATGAAAATAAGAATAATTCCAAGCCGGCAAAAAGTGTATCTGCAGCGCTCCTCTAAGTGTATCTGCAGAATGTCATTTATGGAAAAGAATAGATACAATGTTTCAACCGCTGTATGGAGGGAATGTCCCAGAACTGTCAGAAATAGTCTATTTCTGACAGTTCTATGACATTCCCTCCATACAGCGGTTGAAACCGCTGTATGGAGTGAATGTCCCAGAACTGTCAGAAATAGTCTATTTCTGACAGTTATGGGACATTCCCTCCATACAGCGGTTTCCGGCAAAAAGTGTATGTGCAGAGTTCCTCTATTCTGCAGATACACTTAGAGGAGCTCTGCAGATACACTTAGAGGAGCTCTGCACATACACTTTTTGCCGGCTTGGAATTATTCTTATTTTCATCCTACTTCTTCTTCTTCTTCTTCATCCTCATCCTCTTCTTCTTCTGAGGATGAGAATGAAGAAGAAGAAGAAGAAGTAGGATGAAAATAAGATTAATTCCAAGCCGGCAAAAAGTGTATGTGCAGAGCTCCTCTAAGTGTATCTGCAGAGCTCCTCTAAGTGTATGTGCAGAGCTCCTCTAAGTGTATCTGCAGAATAGAGGAACTCTGCACATACACTTTTTGCCGGCTTGGAATTATTCTTATTTTCATCCTACTTCTTCTTCTTCTTCTTCATCCTCATCCTCTTCTTCTTCTTCTGAGGATGAGGATGAAGAAGAAGAAGAAGAAGTAGGATGAAAATAAGATTAATTCCAAGCCGGCAAAAAGTGTATGTGCAGAGCTCCTCTAAGTGTATCTGCAGAGCTCCTCTAAGTGTATCTGCAGAATAGAGGAACTCTGCACATACACTTTTTGCCGGCTTGGAATTATTCTTCTTTTCATCCTACTTCTTCTTCTTCTTCTTCTTCATCCTCATCCTCAGAAGAAGAGGATGAGGATGAAGAAGAAGAAGAAGAAGAAGAAGAAGAAGTAGGATGAAAAGAAGAATAATTCCAAGCCGGCAAAAAGTGTATGTGCAGAGTTCCTCTATTTCTGACAGTTCTCTGACAGCTTCTTCACATGTACAGCGGTTGAAACATCTGTATCCTAAATGGAAACTAATAGATACAATGTTTCAACCGCTAAACATGTGTTCCTTCTGTCAGAGAACTGTCAGAAATAGCGGAGCTCACTGCAGGGACACTTTTGCCGGCTGATCGGGAAATGTTCGATTCGCGCACCCGAAGTAGGCAAAATTTCGGATTCGACGCGAATCGAATATTTCCTGAAATTCGACTCGAATTCCGGTTCGCCTGGTTCGATTCGCTCATCTCTAGACATAACCATCAACACCTTATGGGCTACGTACAAAGCCTTTATGCGAGGTACACTCATCAAAATATCCTCCCTAATCTCAAACCATAGAAGATGCCAAATAGACAAAATCTTAGACTCCATAAATTCTAAAGAGCATATAAACAAACATAACCCCTCCCAACAAAATTCCTCTGCCCTCTTAAAAGAAAGGGAAAAACTTTGATCCCTTTTGCTACACAAATACGACCTAAACCTAAAAAAATTTAGAGCCAACTACTACTCTTTAAACAACAAAGCATGCTCCCGTCTTACTAGATCAGTTAAACGCCAATGTCTAAAATCCAAAATCCAACTAATACACCACCCACGAACTAATGAACCATTATCCAATCCACTTGATATTGCCAATGCATTTGCAGACTTCTATAAAAACCTATATAACCTTAAAGATAATAAAGAAACCCCCCAACCCTCTGTCTCTGAGATAAACTCTTTTCTACAATCAACCAAACTCCCTGCCTTATTCGCAGAAGAACTACAAAATATTTTGGAACCCTTCAACACTAACAAAATCGAATCAGTCATTCAATCTCTACCACTGCACAAATACCCAGGGTGTGATGGATTTACCAATGAATACTACAAACAATTTGCCACTATCCTTTCTCCTCACTTAGCCAACCTTTTCAATTTAATGGCCTCCACAGACTCCATTCCTAAAGACATTCACAATAACAATTATACCTAAAACAGGAAAAGACCGTCAAAAAGTAAAAAACTATAGACCCATATCTCTCATTAACACTGATATAAAACTATTTGCCAAATTAATATCACGAAGACTACTCCCTTTCCTCCCATTACTGGTTCATCCGGACCAAGTAGGCTTCATACCAGGCTGACAAGCCCCCGACGCTACTAGACGCTTAATATCAATACTAATATGAACTTCAAAATCGACACACACTCTCTACTATTCTCACTCGACACAGAAAAAGCATTCAACAGGATATATTTGGGTTTTATGCAACTAGCATTACAAAAATTTGGAATTACAGGATGGCTACAAACAGCCATCCTATCCCTATACTCCTCCCCATCAGCAAAGGTGCTTACAGATGGAATATTCACACAACCATTTGATTTCTCCAATGGAACTAGACAGGGATATCCATTATCCCCAATAATTTTTGCCCTACTAATTGAACCCTTAGCTGCAAAAATTAAACAGAACCCCCTAATCACGGGGATAAAAACACATAACTTTGAGCATAAAATAAGTCTATTAGCTGACGACATTATCCCACTAATCTGTAATCCAGCTCGATCCCTCTATAGAATAAAAGAGCTATTAAATTCCTAAGCAGCAATATCATACTATAAACTTAATGAGCATAAATCCTTAATCCTAAACCTATATACTCCAAAACAAACCCAAATGCTCCTCTCCAGAGAAGTCCCATACACATGAGCTGATCATTCAATACCCTACGTTGGGATCAATCTTACAGCTTATACATCCCAACTCTACAACTACAATCACAAACCCTTCCTACAAGATCTCCCTAAAGAGATCTCCACACTAAGAACTTATGGTCTTTCCAAATTGGGTCATATATCCGCCCTGAAGATGTTACCTAAAATATTATACATCTTTTGGACTATTCCTATACCTGTACCAACTCACTTTTTCCATGCGACACAAAAACAATTTTCTCAATTCCTATGGGAACTTAAACGCCCCAGATGTTGCAATAACCTACTTATTCGACCTTACGAGAGAGAATGAATAAATTTCCCCACATACATACATACATACTACCTAGCAACACTACTTGATCATCTCTACTACTGGTGGCACCCCTCACCGGAAAAAATATGGTCCATTATGGAAAAACATCTCTTTCATCCTAGTACACCAGACATATCTACTATTCCACTCCACAGCCAATAAACCTCCCATACCCAAACACCCCTGTTTAAAGGCCTCTTTAGACGCATGGTCAAACCTTCTAACACTCTCCCTCCAAAAATCAAATGAGATACACATACCTCTCAATGCCATCCCTGTTTTCATCCCGCATCTTAATCTAACAAACTGGGAATCCTCAGGAATTTCTTTCATATCTGACCTATATATGAACCAAACTCTAACTACATTTCAACAACTCCAAAACAAATATTCCCTCTCCTCAAACAAAAATTGTACTTACCTCCGAATACAACGCTGTCTAAAAAGCAACAAGATTTCCCATACCATTGAACTACAAACTGTCAGAGCCTGGGTCTGAAACTGGGCCTTCTGCAGTGAGTGGCAATGTTTCTTCTTGCTGAGCCACCTGGAATGCTGGACAGCTCCCTTGACAATTATTTGGATGATCCTACGTTGACCGTGTTTATCATGAACTTTGAACCCCTTGCTCCTCCCATGAACTTCCTAATATAAACCATGTCTTTGCGCTTCCTGTTTGCCAGATTATTGTGCTTTCCAGCCAATATCATGCTCCTTATCATCTCTGCTGTTATCTGTATTTTGCTACACTCGTTATTGACCCTTGGCTTGTTCTCAACTACGCTTCTGCCTGATCCCAACCTGCAACTGCTCCTTACCGACCTTGGCTTCTTTACTGACCACGCTTCTGTTTGATCCTTACCTGTTCATACACTACCGGACCTACGCTTGCTCACCTCCTGGTGGGGTGATCCCGAGGATCGCAACCTGGTGCTAACACACAGCCAAATCCATCTCCAATATTAGGAGCTCTGGTGAACACTGGTTGGTACTTAGACTCCACACCTTGGGTGATCCCACTCCTCTGCCACGGTGACCTGCCTGCATACATATCCTGCTGGTTTCAGGTAAGCCTTAGCAACTGGTCTTTGAGCTTGAGCCCTGATCCCGACACCAACACTACCATTCCATTTTTTAAATAATACCAAATATCCCGGCAAAGGAATTTCCATGTTCTACACGATCATGCTAGATGCGAACTTCTCTTTTAAAACCACATCACTGACTAACTGGGAGTCATTATTATCACAAAAGATCTCTGAACAGAGATGGAATAAAACATTCACCACCACATACAAAGCTTCCAGATGCGCTATGCACTGGGAATCTTATCTCAAAATGCTACATCAATGGTATCTTACCCCATTACGTCTAACAAAAATTTACCCATCACATTCTCCACAATATTGGAGACAATGTGGAGAAACAGGATCCCTCCTCCACATTACCTAGTCCTGTAAATCTTCCAGGTCCTTCTGGAACAACATCTTTACAATCAGCTCGGAAATAGCAGGCACCATAATACAATCCAATCCAGTACTAGCTTTACTTCATATTGACATAGACAAATTCTCCCCTGAATTACGTAGCATTATTATACACATCCTATACGTAGCCAAAAACAATATCACAACCTTTTGGAAGACTACAGCCTCCCCATCCATAAGTAAAATAATTTCTAACCTGAACACCCAATGTGACATGGAAAGGAGATTTGCTATATCCCATCCTTCCCCAAATTTTTCAAATCCTGGCACTTGTGGTCTCTACATTCCAATTGTACATTTCAGATTTCATATTACCATCACAGAGAGTATAAAGTAACAACCATTGTCCACCTATATATTCATATTATGACTGGTATTGTTAATTTGTTCTCTTCTTTTCAGTTACTTCCTTTCTCCCCCTTCCTATACCTCCTTCCCTCCTCTTTATCCCCCCTTCCCTCCCCCTTCTCCCTCAGGTTCCAGATGTACTTATTTACTAAGATTATTAGCTATACTAATCTCTCACACACAATACTCCTAAGCTTGTATAATCATATGATTTACCCTCACCAAGGCTTGCCAATGTACAAATGTGAACCTATTACTATTCTTAGTTTTCTTTTGCTTTATTACCCTGTTACCTGTAAAATTCAATAAAAACAAGTTGAACTAAAACATGGCTACGTTCCTCGAACTTTGGGGTGTAGACCATCTGGTCCTGATCATTTGTTCACATTACATGTTTCTAGTTTTTTTGAATATCGGTTTCTGTCAGCCATGCAGGTACATTCAATATAATATTAGTGACAAGATTGTCTTGTTTATTATACCCCTTTCATTTGTGTAAACTATAAAAGAGAAAAATGTGTTTAATACAGTTGCCTTTTCCCTGTCATTTGTGACCATCTTCCCCTGATATATGAAGCCAATATGTTCTGACCTAGCCTTTTTACTATTAATAATATACAGTATTTGAAAAAAATATTTTTTTTACTCTCCTCAGCAATGTGTCTCTTGTAGCCTATTTTAGCTGCCCTGATCACATTCTTGCATTTCTTATAAGTTTTGGAATGCCAATGCCAATTCTTTCTTATTAATAATCTTTTATTCTTTAGTGTTTAGCCAACCAGATTTAACTTTTGTGTGTTTATATGTGTTGCCTATTGGAATGCACTGATGAATGCCGCTGTTTAATATGTCCTTAAAGCACTCTCACACATCTTTAGTGTTCTTAGTTGCAAAAATGTGATATTGTTTGGTATCATGTAGTATGGAGCACATTTTACTAAAGTTGGCTCTTATGAAATGTAATGTTCTTGTTCAACCCTCATGTCTTGCTTTCCTGTAGTTTGTGGCATACATAATATATCTGTGATTAATTTTACCTAAATTATCCCTCAGTTGCCCATCTACCCTACTTCCAGCGGACTCTAGTGGGCATGCACCTAAACAGTAAATATATGCTGAAACAAAAAAGTACAAAAAAAGATATTTTGAAAAAAAAATTTCCATCTGATTGATGGTAAGCAGTCACAGCTGTGACAATAGACCACCTATTATGTATCAACCAGGTTTTAACACTTTCTTTTTACTTCACCAGGATAATGTTATAGATGTCTAGCTATGGAAGGAAAAATGTATTCTCTGTACTATAGCCTTTATAACTGATTAGGTATTAAAGTTGAATAGAATTTGTTAATCCAAAATCTGTTCAGCTTCATGTTTCATACCTAAATAAACTTTGAAAACTATAAGAACAAATATTTATAGAAATATATATTCATTACAACTCCTTTGGAAAGGATATATGAAAGGGGTTAAGAATGCTGACTGGGCAACATAAGATTATATGTAACTGGATTCATTTTGGCCAAAATTGTATACAGCCTGGTGTGGTGGGGTGCCAAAAAAAGAGCAGACGGGGGGGGGGGGGGGAACCCCTAGTGCATAATCCAAGGTTTATTTATAAGTAAAAGATGAAAACATACTCACAAACATGGCATAAAAGTAAGGCTTATTAGAAAGGTAGAGATGGCCATAACAATGGTGGGGTGTCTGATCGTCATTATGGTCGGCTTGCTGACATGTTTCGGGGACGAATCCATTTCCTCAGAGCTAGTGACCAACCTGGATGTAGGCCATGCTATAAATAGCTATGGCTGAAGCCATGGAGAGCTTAGCTCTTCCCCTTGAGTTTGTTAAAGGGGAAGGGGAACACGGGGTAAACAACACGTGAATGCCAAATGTAATGCTGATGCAAACAAAATAAAAACCAAAACGAAAGAACACATGTTTCCATCATTATTGCAACCAATAAGATGAACATCTCAAAACCTGATAAAAATTGTATTGCGTAATCATATACAGGTGAAACTCGAAAAATTAGAATATCGTGCAAAAGTTCATTTATCTCAGTAATGCAACTTAAAAGGTGAAACTAATATATAAGATAGACTCAGTACATGCAAAGAAAGATAGTTCAAGCCGTGATTTGTCATAATTGTGATGATTATGGCTTACAGCTCATGAAAACCCCAAATCCACAATTTCATAAAATTAGAATATTGTGAAAAGGTGCAATATTCTCCACTCAAAGTGTCTCACTCTGATCAGTTAATTAAGCCATAACACCTGCAAAGGGTTCCTGAGCCTTTAAATGGTCTCTCAGTCTGGTTCAGTAGGAATCACAAACACAGACGGATCCAGGACATGGGCTTCAAATGCCGTATTCCTCTTGTCAAGCCACTCCTGGACTAAAGAAAAACAGACCTGGTCTGTTGCTCAGTGGTCCAAAGTCCTCTTTTCTGATGAGAGCAACTTTTGCATCTCATTTGGAAACCAAGGACCCGGAGCATGGAGGAAGAATGGAGAGGCACACACTGCAAGATGCTTGAATTCCAATGTGAAGTTTCCACAGTCTGTGTTGATTTGGGGAACCATGTCATCTGCTGATGTTAGTCCACTGTGCTTCATTAAGTCCAGGGTCAACACAGCCATCTACCAGGAGATTTTGGAGCGCTTCATGCTTTCTTCCGCAGATGAGCTTTATGGGGATGCTGACTTCATTTTCCAGCAGGACTTGGCACCTGCCCACACTGCCAAAAGCACCAAAACCTGGTTCAATGACTGTGGGATTACTGTGCTTGATTGGCCAGCAAACTCGCCTGACCTGAACCCCATAGAGAATCTATGGGGCATTGCCAAGAGAAAGATGAGAGACATGAGACCGACCAATGCAGAAGAGCTGAAGGCCGCTATTGAAGCATCTTGGTCTTCCATAACACCTCAGCAGTGCCACAGGCTTCTAGCTTCCATGCCACGCCGCATTGAGGCAGTAATTGCTGCAAAAGGGGCCCAAACCAAGTACTGAGTACATATGCATGCTTATACTTTTCAGAGGTCCGATATTGTTCTATGTACAATCCTTGTTTTATTGATTGCATGTAATATTCTAATTTTCTGAGATTGTAGATTTGGGGTTTTCATGAGCTGTAAGCCATAATTGTCACACTTATGACAAATCACGGCTTGAACTATCTTGCTTTGCATGTAATGAGTCTATCTCATATATTAGTTTCCCCTTTTAAGTTGCATTACTGAAATAAATGTACTTTTGCACAATATTCTAATTTTTCAAGTTTCACCTGTATGGGAAATAGTATATGGAAATAAATGAAATATATAGGGATAAGCAACCAAAGAAGTGTGGAAAATTGTACCCCTTTAAAAATAATAATAATTATTGGAATACATTTGGGATATATAAAAATGTATTAAAATTCTTTTTAAATTGATGTAGATAAAGTGTACATGAATAACATATAAAACACAATACCTTATGTCTGGATCAAGTGTAGGATGCAAGAACAGGGTATCTATAGCATGGATAGTGTTATACATAGTGTCCGGCAAATGGGAATCTCTGGATTGGAAGTGTGTATTACTGAAAGCTTTCTCATGGGAAGTTACATGTACTAAAATGGGCTGATAGAAAACAGCAAACGCACTAAAAGCATGCTGCCCTATGGTGTTAATAATATATACAGGTGATGAGCAAGTGATAAAAAGGTGCACCTGGTTATGTATATCTCATAGGACATATACAGTAATAGATAAATATATTCAAGTAATAAACTCATGATAAAAAGGTACACCTTACTATGTACTGTATATGTCATAGGACATATAATAGAGCCTTAGCCCAAGAGTGTGTGAATGATAGCGTATTTAGAGGACTCATCCACCAATGTCATCAATACATTGGTGTATCCAAAGCATCATTCATATAGCGAACTTGTGTAGAGTTATTCACCCTGTGGTCATCACAGAGGACAAGGGGGCACTCTTTACGTCTGGAGGGAAAGAAATTTAATGTCCAAATGTTGAAAGGTTTCTTCAC